>NC_141598.1:35835317-36035317 GCF_047967505.1 Dipteris shenzhenensis | reverse complement strand
ACATGACCCCATTCAGATATGCAAGTCCAAATATGTGGGGTGCTACTTTTAGGGCCTAAATGCCTAAAATAGGCAGCGCGTTAACGCGCTCCCTATTTCATGCATTTAGGCCTCAAAATTAGGACCCCATTGTGTTGCCAATTGGGTCCTACTTTTGAGGCCTAAATGCATGAAATAGGCAACGCGTTAACGCGCTGCCTATTTCAAGCATTCAGGCCCTAAAAGTAGGACCCCGTATCTTTGGACTTACAAATCCAAATGGGGTCATGTCATATATCAAATCAAACGGCAAGAGCCAATTTAGATGATTTTCATGTCCATTTTCTCCATATATCAAAATTGTATGCATCAATATATACATCAATATATACATATATGCATCAACATATACATACATACATACATACATACATACATACATATATATATATATATATATATATATATATATATATAGATGTATGTATGTATGTACATGCATATATATACATACATACATACATACTAACATCAAAAGTAAGACCCCATTGGTTTCCCATGTCATGCATTTTGTTGTCTCATGAGCATAAGAACAAGCACTTGTGTTCTTTACCTTTCTTTGCAATGGGAGTCTTGATTTTCGGGAGGTATGCCAAAAATTGATCAACAACATTATTTGATGAATGTAGTTTTAGTTGATGGAGAAAATGGACATGAAAACCATCTAAATTGTATCTTGCCATTCGATTTGATATATGACATGACCCCATTTGGATATGCAAGTCCAAAGATATGGGGTACTACTTTTAGGGCCTGAATGCCTAAAATAGGCAGCGCGTTAACGCGCTGTCTATTTCATGCATTTAGGCCTCAAAACTAGGACCCCATTGTGTTGCCAATGGGGTCCTAATTTTGAGGCCTAAATGCATGAAATAAGTAGCGCGTTAATGCGTTGCCTATTTTAGGCATTCAGGCCCTAAAAGTAGGACCCCATATCTTTGGACTTACAAATCCAAATAGGATCATGTCATATATCAAATAGAACGACAAGAACCAATTTAGATGGTTTTCATGTCCATTTTCTCCATATATCAAAATTGTATGCATCAATATATACATCAATATATACATATATGCATCAACATATACATATACACATATATATATATATATATACATACATACATACATACATACATACATACATACACACACACACACACACACACACACATACATACATACATACATACATATATACATACATACATACATACATACATACATACATATATATATATATACACACACACACACACACACACACACATATATATATATATATATATATATGTATGCATGTATGTATGTACATACATATATACATGCATACATACAAACATCAAAAGTAAGACCCCATTGGTTGCCTATGTCTTGCATTTTGTTGTCTCATGAGCATAAGAACAAGCACTTGTGTTCCTTACCTTTCTTTGCAATGGGGGTCTTGATTTTGGTAGGGTATGCCAAAAATTGATCAACAACATTATTTGATGCATATAGTTTTAGTAGTTTTAGTACACATACATACATACATGTGTGTGTGTGTGTACATACATACATGGATGCATGCATGCATGCATGCATACATACATACATACATACATACAGATTGATGCATATAGTTTTACTAGATGGGGAAAATAGGCCCCACTCCGATTTTTGTGGAGAGACACAACTAGACAAATAGAGCAAGTCCAAGGGGTTGCTAGGGACACCACCTCGGCAAATGGAGATGCCCGGTATGCAATTTTAGCACCAATTTTGGGATGTAAGTTGCATAGTCATGTCGAAAAAAAGTTGTCAATTCTTGCATTAAATGTAGGGTGGTGAATATATCCTATTCCGTCATGGGGCCGGAGAAGACGGATGCAAAAAATTGAACCTCCAAAAAGACCTCTTTTACCGGTCTATGGGGACCGGCTCTTACTAGTGTTGAGAGTGGACAAGACAGCTACCGTTGGTGTGATATGGGAATCTCCCAGTCTACAATTTTAGCACCAAGTTTGAGATGTAAACTACATAGTCAAGTCCAAAAAAGTTGTGTCAATTCTTGCATTAAATATAGGGTGATGAATATATCCTATTTTATCGTGGGGCCTGCAGAAGACGGAGGGAAAAAATTGAACCTCCAAAAAGATCTCTTTTACCGGTCTATGGGGCCTAGCTCTTACTAGCATTGAGAGTGGACAAGATAGCTACCGCTGGTGTGATATGGGAATCTCCAAGTCTCAAGTTTTGGGATACATGAAATTAGATCATGCTAACGGTAACTCTAAGAGGTTCCAAAGGCAGGCAACATTCTTCATCATAGCTAACTCAAATGCAAGGCAGTGAAAATGCCAGGAGAGTTGCTAGGTAGCATTGATTTTGGAAAAAGATATGATGATACTTTGTTGTGTTATGTAGGATATTAATTTCCATTAAATTTGGGACATTTTAGATATAACTTCATAAAATCCTCAGTCATGAAATTAATACATTACAAGCTCAAGCATAAATAATAGTCGTGAAGTTAATGCATTAAATATTCAAGCCTAAAGAAGAATTAATCAAGACCTAATGCACCGTACCAGAGACTTTGGCCTTACCCTCATTCCATAGACTTGCCAACATAAGGCCAAAATTTTCATTCTTAAGAATATGTGGAAAGACCTTACATTTGGCCCACTTTTGGCGAAAAAATTTCATTTTAAAGAATAGGTGGAGTGAAATTGTGTTTGATAAATACAAATCAATGCTCAAGTTTGGACATAAATAAAGGTGTCCTTTTGAAGATATTGGAACACATGAGAGAAAGAGGAGAGAAATAATATTGAAGATACATGAATTTTTAGACATACTATTAGACAAATGAACATATAATGGATGAAATCCTATTGATGATACATGAATTTTCAATAGAACTATTATTCAAAGATTTGATGGATTGAATGTAGCTTTAATACATTATCCCTTTTACAAGGGTGTTTGAGTTTGAGGCTTGAAACATAAGAATGAATCTGTGTTGAAGCCTAGTGGTTTGTTAAGGATATGTGAAACTTAAAGTAAAAGTACTTACAATGGAAGGGATTATATCAAGATCCTATTAAGGACATGTGAACATATAGTAGAATAATTCTACATAAAATCAGTGGATCAAACTTAATGTCTCAAAAGTAAAAAAGGATGATGGTGCAACCTAGGGGCTACTCTACGGCACTATGGCAGCAATCTTTGTAGTTACTATCAAAGGTAGTGTAACTTTTTTGTCAAGGAAAGAGACGCGAACCACTCCACATGACCTAGATCTGTATGACCTAGGTTGCACCGACTTGTTTCTTTCATGGATAAAAAGTGACCCTTAGGTGATGCTATAGCACTCCCTTTTTTGGTCCATTATTATAGCACAATTGGGGCCTTTTGACCTAATACTAGCTACCCATCAAATATTTGTTGTAGATGTTAGGGGTAATTACCAAACTACTAGTGGTAGTTTTATCACCACCATTAGTAATTTTATTTGAGTGTTCCTTAATGGTAGTTCTCCTACTACTACATACAATATTACCGATAGTAGTCCTAATCCCAATGATAGTACACATAATATTATTACGACCATCCAACTTTAATCAAATCATCATTATATCTATGAATGCATATATATAGGTCTATCTATATCTATACCTATTTATTCCTCATCCAATATGTTTGCATTTATTTTTGGTGCTTTGCTTACTTTGAAACTAAAGATAATGTGATTTCATTATTGTTTGCATTCTTGTCAAACATGAGGAGCTGGAATGCATAAGAGTTGGGAGGCACATTATAATTTCTGTGTAGATTTGAGCCATTGAATAGCCTATTGATTCTGATTGTTTTCTTTCTTATTAAATCCTTAATTTGGCTATTTCACACCGAACATCGCCATATCAATTCATATTTTTTTTGTTCTAGTAATGTCCTATCGCAGCATAGTCTAGGGTTGATCATACAAGATAAATGGGTGCTCACATTTAATATATTTTTTAGAGTCAGAGGACAGTGGATGTAGACTACAAAATCATCACTTTGAATAAATTTGGCAAGATTCTTCTGATAGAAGGAATAATTTCTATTGCGCTAACGATGAAAGAAAATTATCAAAAGGCTGATACAAGGCTCAAAATCACACTGGTGCTACTAGGCTTAATAGTCGTAGGCTAGTAGTAGTACTAGTGTATTTACTAAGTAGTGTGCGTGCTCTCCTCATTAAAATTCATAGTCTTCAAAAATATATAATACATAAGTCAAGATATTCTAATTAGTTTTATCATCCTAATGTTGAAACTGACTTAAATTCATAGTCTTCAAAAAGGTATAATACATAAGTCAAAATATTCCAATTAGTTTTATTGTCCTCATGTTGAAATTAACTTTCTCTTCCTTCATCTCCTATGAGCTTCAAACCTTTAATCCATTAATCTCTCAAATAGTAAGAATGGTCTTGTATTAAGAGGCGATGATATCTAAAGTGATCTACAAATACTAAGAATGGTCTTATATTAAGAGGTGATGATATCTCAAGTGTTATACAAACCATAAGAATGGTTTTGTATTAAAAGGTGATGATATCTCAAGTGTTCTACAAATAGTAAGAATGGTTCAAGTGTTCTACAAAAGTATTAGGTACCTCTTAGTGGCTGAAGGGAAGGAGTGATGATATCTCAAGTGTTCTACAAATAGTAAGAATGGTCTTGTATTAAGAGGTGATGATATCTCAAGTGTTCTACAAATAGTAATAATGGTTTTGTATTAGGAGGTGATGATATCTCAAGTGTTCTATAAAACTATTAGATACCTCTTAGTGGTTGAAGGGAAGGGGTTGGAAGTATGGGCAAAATCTCTAGGAACTACAGGATGGTTGCAAGAACAATTTTGAATGTCATAAATGACACTTGGGTTTTTCAACATACGGGTGAACTATTTTTAAACATTTTCTTTCATGGTTGATAACACTTTTAATAAGAAGAACCATTTTGAATGTTATAAGTGTTGATGCAATCCCATGCTATGAAGTCTACAGACAGTTTTTTTTCCCCGCATATGGGTGAAGTGATGTTTACGTTACTAAGTTCAACATATCAAGCAACACATTTGTTTTGATTATGGAAGGAGTTTGATAATAAGACCCATTTCAAATGCAAAAGATTTGTTGTATTAGTAATGGAATCCGCTTTGGAGTGGAAATTCGGTTTCTTTCAAACCCACATATTATTGTTGCATAATGTGAGTATGGCTCCAATTGGAAGTTAAGGTAGACTATAATTCGCAATATTGGTATAGTTACACATAGTAACATAAGTTTTATTTTCGAGAATCTTCCCAAATAGTGGTTTCCACAAAGCTATGTTGAGTACCTCGATAAGGAAATTGTAGAAAAGCTCGCTCGCTTTTTTGGGCCCGCTCGCTTTTCCTCGCTCGCTCTATCGACTGCCTCGAGATGACAAAGAATTTACTGAATGATGGGTGGGAAGTAGCATTGTATTGAATGGGTTTTGCTACTGAGAAATCAATACGCCAAGGTAGAAATGTAAATGTCATTGATACCCCCCATCAGATTGAGTTCTTTAACACATATTACAGTTGCACTACCTTCTTTGAAGAGGAAAATGTCAAAGAAGAGGGTAGTGAGGAAAATGTCAAAGATGAGGGTAGTGAGTCTGAGGGTGATGATTTTAGCTCGGGTGATGATGAGGATGAAAGATCTGAATCCAATGACTTACGCCAAGAAGAAATCCACACAAACAATAAGGGTGATCAATTGTCAACTCTAGTCAAGGAGGTTCCACTCATCATACGAGAAGGCCCGCAGCAACAAGTAGTAGTACAGCACGTCGTAGGAAAAGGTAAGGCTAAAGAGGTGGAAGCACTTCCCTTGAAATTAAAACTGAGGAAGGCACCCTTGATCTTGGGTGAAGGACATGCAAGTGGATCAAGCAAGGAAGCCTTACCCAAAGAAGGTATGGATGAGGCAAAGCATGACCAAGAGGAGTTACCAGGAGGCATAGATGGTTCTTCAACCATGACCTTACAGACTCTAGAGCAGCCTACTAGTCAGGTGCTTGGAACTGAAGAGCAAACTACTGAGGACCTTGCTACTGAGACTTCAGTCTTAGAGCAACCTATTAGTCAGGACCTTGGTAGTCAAGGGCGCATTGAGGACATTAGTACCGTATTAGAGCAACCTATTAGTCAGGACCCTCGTAGTCAAGGGCCTAGTGTTGAGGCCATTGGTATTGAGGAACATGATGGCTGACGACTTTGTAATCACAAGTTTTGAACTTCGCAAGTTTTGAACTTCTATGTAAAGCGAATATCTAATAAAAAGTCAACTACTTTTTTTATTTCTTTACTCTCATTATTGTGTATAAAGATTGTTTATGAGGTCCATCTTATACTTAATGGTGTATTTTAAACTTTATGTCAATGTATTTTTATAGTAGTTAAGGGTGTTTTTTAATACCAAGTGAGGTGTATATGTACACCACTTACACATAAAAGGATTTATGTAAACTACCTTTCTAAGGGGTTTATGTACACCATCTTTCTAAAAGAAATGGTCATAAAGGTATGTGCACACCACTTATACATAAAGGTGTTTATTTACACCACCTTTTTAAGAGAATTGGTCATCTATTGATGTTCTTAGGTGATAGTAGCTTAATTCATAAGAAGTTATGAAGATGTTTATGTAGATCACCTTTGTAAGAGATTTGGTTATGCATTGATGTTCTTAGTACTTAATCACCAAATCTTTTGTTTTGATTTGTCAAATCTAGTTCAAAAAACAACATTACTAGTATATTCAAAATTTTTGGACTGTTTTTTAGTCCATTTCTCAAATTGGATTTTACACAAGTCCAAAAATTTTGAATAGTGTGTTCATTGTGACCTGTGCTTTAAGAGGCTGAGAAACCCCAAGGGGAGGATGCACCAAGACAGACATCATTGTCGCTCGATGCACGGGAGGTGGTGTTAATAGGAGAAGTCAGTTTATCTTTGAAGCACAAGCCTGAATCCTTCAGTGCTTCTCGTAAAATCAAAAGCAAGGGGGGGCTAGATTTCTAGCACCCCCCTCCTCCAACCGTATCAGGTAAACCCTTAATGATGGGTTATCCTTTTTCCCTACTGCAGATTCTAGAAGTGTGTGATCCCTTGTACAATTATTCATTATCTAGAATAAATCATTGTTGCAAGCACAAATGCGGATGCATTCGACATTCCACTGACCACGCAAGGTAAAAGTTGGTTTCTTGACACTGCTTTAAATTACATTCCCTTTTGAGAGTGTACTGCACCAAAAACTGGTCTGCATCGTGCCACCAAGGTAGCTGCAATGGCCTATGCAGTGCCCAAGAGTGCGCAGTTAGTTCTAGCCAAGCGCACAAGTTCGTGCAATGCCACCTCATCTCCAGTTGATGCTTGACCATTTCTATCAAGTCAATGGCCACGTCATTATACTTGGCCTCGCAGTCTGCAAATGTGGGTTCCTGTTCGGCTTTCCCTTTGTCCACAACACTGCCACATGTATCTTGCGTGCTTGGCATGTGATGGTGACAGTGTCGTGGCTGGTCTGCACACCCACTTTGGAAACTGGCTTTGAGTGGTGCGGAACAGTGCTTTCACACATCTCCGAAATCCCTACGTGGTGCCACCGAGACACATGCTTTATCCATTCTTCCTGCACATCCTCTTGCATGTTGGCCAAAAGATCTTCCAGGTGCTCCACATTGATAAACAAGTCGTCGGGCATCGTGGCAAGGTGCTGCGCTAATCCATCCATCGTTTGGTGGCGTACCAACTCCTCCCTAGTAGATCTTGCATACTCCTCTTGGAGTTGGCGGACATGCTCTACCACATCTTTTGCCTGCCGCCGCAACCATTGTTCTAGCTGTTGCACCCGCCTAGCCTGTACTCGCAATGTTGTGTTATTCATGCATTGCACTGCCACCTCCATATGCAAGTCCATCATCTGTCGTTGGTGCTCCTCCCAGTGACTGGCCATCTAAGATAGTTGAATGGTGTAAGTCAACAGCATCTAGGGTGACTGAGAATCCACTCGCACTAGGTCCCTAGAGAGAACTGCAGCCCCTCTTGCAACACAAGTGACCACCATGCTCTCCATATATACCATCTGCAAAGGCATCGATAAAGTTGCCAGTGATGGAACATTTTTATCCCTCCATTGCTGCAAAGAACTACCGAACTGTACCCCATACCAAAACCTACGCTGCTTGTGTGCTTGCCGCTAGAGGGACGGCTCCCATAGCCAACATTGGCACTGGCATTGGTGTGTCCTCCACCAATGGCACTATGGCACAGTAGTCATAGACATTAGCATTGTGAGCATATCGACCATTGAAACAGTGTAACATCTATTTTAGGTACATAACATTGGTACTTGTTTTAAGATTCCCTTAAAAATTCATTAAAATTATAACTTTTTAAGAAAAAAGCTATATTTTGCATAGTCAAAAACTAAAAACTTACAGAATTCATACATTTTTCAAACATCATGCTTATAAATTAAAAAGGGCCTCCACTATATCGCAAAATATCTTTCCATTTTCTATATTCTCAAAGTCTTAAAGATTTTACCTTCCCATGCCCTTTGTATTTTTATCAAAAAATAACTTTTATTATCTTAACTTGTTGCACGTAATAGCATGTTCTACTCATTATTGTCCAAACGAGAATTTTCATCCACTTCTTAAATCACATATAGAAAGAATGGAAAACTTTTATTTGAGTGAGCCAAAACCTCTAAATTATTTGAAGAAAAAGGTAAATTTTTTGTAGATTCATATTTTGGTACTTTTGACATTATAAATGAGCTCGAAAAGGCCCTAAAATCCTAAAAACAAATGCAAACAAGAATACCTTTCGACGATTTTTTAAGAATGCCTAAAGGGAAAAGCATGCACCCACATGCTAGGTCAATGATATCATCGACCTGGCGCACGTCTGGTCGATGATATCATCAACTAAGAACATTCTTGGTCGATGATATCATCGACCAAACGTGCACCAGCGACCAAGAATGTTCTTGGTCGATGATATCATCGACCAGACGCATGCCAAGTCAATGATATCATTGACCTAGCACGTGGGCGCATGCTTTTCCCTTTGGGCATTCTCAAAAAATCATCGGAAGGTATCCGTGTTTGCAGTCGTTTTTTTGGGTTTTGGGGCCTTGCGAGCTCATTTTTAATGTCAAAAGTACCAAAATATGAATCTACAAAAAATTTACCTTTTTTATGAAATAATTTAGAGCTTTCAAAGGTTTTGGCTCACTCCGTCAATGATATCATTGACCAAGCATATAGCTTGGTAGATGATATCATTGACTGAGCAATTGGGTTAGATATTTTGATATATGCATTTCAATTGAGACAAGCAGGGCAATTGTCAAAGGCGACACAATACATAACATTATCCCAAAAGATTTCAAAGACATTGATTAGATGCAGTGCACAAGTTAAACCCAAGACATGCCATGCAAGAAAGAGGGTAACATCTCAACTTGGCTAGGTTGACTCAGAGAATGTTCTAGTGGATAGTTTGGAGGAGGAAGCCTCTTACAACTTTTACCCCACAAAGCTTTAGCTCTAGTGCATTTCAAGGTATAGGATCCAAGGATGAGTACTATTCTTTGTAGAATCAATGGCATGTATATTTGTGAAGCAATGTAATTTCTAGCATATTAGACTTTTGAAATATGTCATGCCATGGTCCTTTTATTTGCATTGGATGCATAGGTCCATAATGTAATGGTTTTGAGACATTATTGTATTTTATGTGGATTTTGTATTCTAAGTAAAGGTTTTCATGCCTGTTTTTTGAAAAGCCATTGTCGAATTTAAAAAAAAAAAAGATGGTTTTTATGTCTTTTGTCAAAAGACATTGTGCAAAATGGCCATCTTTTAAAAAAAAAATTCGAATGAAAATAAGGGAATCTTTGAAAGATTCCTCTAGAGTCCTCATTTAAAGTTACAGTTCTCGAATTAGATGTTACACTGTTTTGAGACTATCAAATGAGAAGCCTCCGCAGCTGTCGTCACCACCTTGACCATGGAGTCTATCATCAAAAAATCCTCTGTAGGTGTCATCAATGTTGTGGGCAAGTGAACATTCATCTCTGAGTCGAGAGCTTGGATTGCCGACAATGGGGTAGAAGTAACAGATGGTGGTGGAGTCTGTGCTTCCCTTGAGCGTTCCCTCTTCCAATTGACCTAGGTGGCATGCTCTCTGCTTCGCATCCGCCATCCCTTGGATGAGAATCAAATGGCTCTGGCACTCAAAACCGAGCATCGAAAATGAATCTTAGTGTCCCTCCAATGGAAAAGGATGGACGAAATTTGACCTATCTTCATGTGGATAGGTCGACCCTTTGCACTCACCGAGGAAACTCTGGCAACCTCTAGGCTCCACCCGAATTCGCTCCTTTAAGACTCTGGCCCATGCCATCGGTTTAGACTCTACACGCTCCAAGAGAGCGTGTGTCCTCACAGACATGGTGTAGGTCTTTGCCGGCAAGAACATCGCCTCCAACAACCACTGAAAACACTCTTGGATGTTTGAACAATATTGACAGGTATGTATTAATAAAGTAAGCTAATGGCTTCATTTTTAAATAGAATTAACATGTTCATACTTAAGCATGAATTAATATAATTGATGGCACTTTCATCTTAAACACAGGTGGTCTTTCATCTAGATTGTTCTGATCTAAGATGGTGGTATGTGGTCCAAGCTTCTCTTTGAAATTAATGGAGTTTTAAAGATATGGAGATGCCTATAGATCATTAAGTCCATGACAATAGGGAGAATGCATGCTAAAAGTTGCTGAGGCGATACTTGCCAATGCGGCCCTCCCCAAACTCATTCTCCATCATAGATTGGGTGAAGGAAGATGGTGCAATGAATGCTCCATCAATGGGAAGAAACGGGAGGTCCTTAATCAACAAATGCTCCATCAATGGGAAGAAACAATTGGGTCCTTAATCAACTCCTTATTGAGCACGAGCTGTCGTGCACCAATGTTCACCTCATCTCCCTCAATAAGCTGAGAACATAGGGTAAGAGCCTATGAATGGATCACTTCACGAGCCCAATCGATGTTGTTGTATCCTCGAGTGTGAGTGAGATGAATTAGGGCATCCACGTTGGAGTTTCGCAAGTCAGGTAGTGGAGTGAGAGCGGCAAACTGCACCGTTGCCCCATCACCGTATGGGAGAGATGCACATGAGATGCAGAAAAGAATGAAAGATGGTAGGAGTGAAGGATGAGTATGTGCTAGCAATTAATGGATAGACCACAACGGAATGAAAGGCGTAGACCTAAGTTACACACAAAGAGGCATGCACACTTCCAGTATAGTGGAGATGTTTAAATCTTGTCATTATTCCTTGAATTGGCCATAGAGGTGTGCACTTAATCCAGGCCGTCAATCGCTCCAGCCTAGATCATAATGGGAAAGCATGCCACATGCATCTCCCTTATATTGGCTGGTCACACAACTGTTTGGGACAGTTACATGAGAGTCGAGCATTGATAGCTAACACCCCCCCTCAATGTGCAGCCGCAGGTGAACTTACTTTTTCGGCCCAATGCGAAGTCAATGAAGATGCCTCTCTAGCAAGTCTCTTCCAAGAGCCTTCGTGAAGATGTCCGTAGCATTCTCTGTAGTCGGATAGTACACCAAGTCAACCTCTCCATTCATGATGAGCTCGCATACAAAGTGATATTGAATCTCAATGTGTTTACCTGTTAGTCGAAGAATGAAGAATTAGATAATGTATTTGTAAGGTAGGTATTTAAAACAATAGAAGATGTTTAGCATACTTGCTTATCTTTGTTACAATATGTAATACTTTGCAAAAGCCTTAAACTTTGTTTAAGGCTTTGCACAAAACTACAGTATCATTGAATCCATATCATTTTTCTACTTTAGCAACCACCAAATATTCATGGTATGAATCCATGATATGGAATACATATTTCTTCTGAATATCTCTTATCACATATTTCTTCATTTGTTCTGGTACACCATGCAGCATGAATATAAGAAAATATGAATCGGTGTACTTTTAGCCTATGTGCTTGTCCCTAATCAGTAGGATACTTTGACTAGGTAGACTTATAATTACTTAAAGTAAAGCCTTTGTAAAGGATCGTACCTAGTATTGGATATAAACAAAACACTTTGGAAAGCATATAATATATAGTCTATCTATATCTAAACTAAATACTTTGGAATGCATATTTTATATAGTCTATATACCTTAAATATTACACCCTTAATCTTAAATCCTAAAGTTTCCTAAATCTTAGGTTATACAATCTAAGCTCTTAAACTTATATAACAGTTCTAATCCCTAAACCCTAAACCCTAAACCGTAAACCCTAACCCCTATAGCTTAAATTCTAAAACCTAATTTTTAGATCCTAAACCCTAGATTCTAGACTCTAAGCTCATGACCTTATATACTAAACCCTAAACCCTAAACCCTAAACCCTAAAACCTAAACCCTAAATCCTAAACCTTAAAACAATAATCATAAACCCTAAACCCTAAATGCTAAATCCTAGATCCTTAACTCTAAACCCTAAACCCTAAACCCTAGATCTTAAACCCTAAACCCTAAATCCTGAACCCTTAGCCCTAAACCCTAAAACCTAAAACCATAATCATAAACCCAAAACCCTAAATACTAAATCTTAGACCCTAAGCCCTAAATCCTTAACCCTAAACCCTAGATCTTAAACCCTAACCCTAAAATACAACCAAAATTTAATGATTTTTTTCAATTTGTGCAATAGGTTTGATATATCCCCCAACCTGTTGCAAGTGGAGCAGTTAATGGTGCACCCAACCTATTGCAAAAATCAAGGAATTTCTTGATTTCTGTTGGGCTCACGCCAACATGTTGCTTGAGCAATAGGTTGGAAGATATATCCAACCTGTTGCACAAATCAACAGGTTGGATATATCCCCCAATCTGTTGCTTGAGCAATAGGTTGGGGTGACATCCAACCTGTTATACAAATTTAAAAAAATCATTAAATTTTGGTTGTATTTTAGGATCAGGGTTTAGGGTTTAGGGTTTAAGGTTTAGGATTAAGGATTTAGGATTTAGGGTTTAGGATTTAGAGTTTAAGGTTTAGGGTTTAGGGTTTAGGATTTAGTGTTTAGGAGTTTAGGATTTAGGGTTTAGGGATTAAATGTTTAAAGTTTAAGATTTACAATGGTTAAGATGTTTTGGTATTAATTGTTTAAAGTTTAGGATGTAGGGTTCAGGTTTAATGCCTTCTCTGCTAGTTTTAATATAAAAGTTATTAAGTAATAATAAACTCAATGATTATTTATTGTGTCTTTTTTTGAGTTGCTAATCTATTTTTGTACATAAAATAGGTATTCACCCTAACAGAGGGTATGGATGTGGTGTTATATAAGAAGAATGAAGTGGTGGCTTTTGGACGAATTCATAGTCTTGATCCTATGAATGTGTGTCATTTCCAACATTGTGGTGAGAGAAGATGTGTAGTGATATTCACCAACGTTGTAAATCTTGAAGTACATTTAAAATATCCACATGGAGACTTTGAAACATTGGGAGATATCTTACAATGTGACATATTTGATATGCAAGCACACAGAATGCTCTGGGACCAAGACGAAATTGTTCCAAAGACATACTTTCAAGATATCAAGAAAACTTATCTTGAGGGGAAAAAAGTAAAGATGTTATCTTGCTCCGGAGAAGTTTTAGCAATTGGCAACTTTAAGGGCTATGCTCAGAGTTTTCTATGTATAGTGGAGATAATTAAGTTGACTAGTGCAGGTGTCATTCAAAATGCAATGGATAGTACTTCACATCTAGATGTCCATAATACTACGTCTCATCTACAAGCTCACTTGTAAATGGGGGTTAGCTTTCTTGAAATCATCCTTCAATGTCATGGAAGACACAACTAAATATTATCAGAAGAAAAAGACTATAACACAAATGGGATCCAAATTGATAAGAAGCTATAGTAGTGATCAAGAGCATCATAGTGGCATGCTCACAGGTATTGAGGACATTATAGTAATAGATGTTGATGCAAAAAAGGTTTCTTGTGTTGCAAGTGACTCAAATATACTCACTGGTATAGAAGACTTGTCTTGTGTTGCATGTGACTCAAACAAGCTCACTAGTATAGAAGACTTGTCCTGTGTTGCAAGTGACTTGAACATGCTCACTAGTATAGAAGACTTGTCTTGTGTTGCAAGTGACTCGAGCAGGCTCACTGGTATAGAATACTTGTCTTGTGTTGCAAGTGACTCAAACATGCTTACTAATATAGAAGACTTGTCTTGTGTTGAGAATAATAAGATGGGACCACAAAGAAAAATACACGCAAAGATCGATGAGATAAGTGATGCAATAACAGGAATTGATGATATTAGTGACAATGATCATGATGTTACCACTCGAATGCAGGGCAAAGGGGGTAGAGAATCTGAGACTTGTCATGTTGTTCATAATACTGTTGCTAGCATGCCAGAGAATATAGATGGGAGAATCTTGAGTTACGAAGGAGAAAGAGTTCAACCACAAAATTCAAGAGGCATTGGCAACAAATTGACATCATTGAACATGTCTACCAGATTGCCATTTCCAAGATATTATAGGGCATCAAATAATTCTCAAGCCCACACAACATTTGATTATAGAGATGAATATTCAAGGGAAATAGATTCGAGGTTTGATGGTCTTACAACTGGAAAATGCAAGACACTATTTACAAAAAGAAAGTATGTGAGTGTGAAGAAATCATGGCATCAATTCCAGAACCAAAGAGACATGTAATGTTATCTGAGGAGAATATGGAAAGGATGCTTATGCGAGTTTGTTGCATTAGAAAAGTTGGAAAAGATGATTGTGTAGCCATACACCTTGGTATTTGGAGTAAGACAACGCCTAATAGACATAACTATCTTCTTCAAGAGTTTTCATGCTTTCTTCATCAAGGCACTGATCAAGATTTGAGCACAAGACATTGTAAACCTAGATTGAAACCCATGGTTAATGGGAGACCCATTTGCAATCGAGGATATCAATGGTTAACTGGACTATCACAGGGTGGTAGCAAGCTAAGGGTGTCCACTTTTTGTTCACTCCCCAATCCTAAGGAGGTGGAAAAACAAGCTTTTTAGCACACAAAAATGCAAATCTCCACTACTTCCCTATGGATCTAGTCTTTGAAGTCTTCTGACACAACATCACACTTGTATTGTGCACACAATCGTATAGTCTGATCGAAAATTCGATGCACACACAAAAAATTTCTTTGTGTCACACGGCATGGTTCCAGGGTGGTCACACGTTTGTCACGAACAAAGAGTGTCATATTAATTCTAAATTTCTCACTCATTTTAGATTAAATGTTATTGAAACTTTGTAAGTGGTCTCTTTGCATTATGTAGAGCTTAACTTGATTTATTGGTAATTTTTTGAATGATTTATCTAATTATAAATAATTATTTATAATAAATAAAGTCATAAAATACATGCATTTTAGTAGCACACCACATTTTTTTAGTATTTTGAATAATTAAGCAAATCCAATTCGGTGGAAGGTTAGTAGGCACATAAGGGTGTGTGGTTGAATCATCAAATCCCAAATCCAACGGTTAGATTTAGGAAGATTGAAGTCTAATTTTTACTTTTACTCCTTAGAGGATCAACAAAGAATATTAAAAATAAATCTAGTAATTCTCAAACATAACCAAACATTTAAAAAATGTCAATATTTTTAGTCCTCCGCATGATGAATAAGAGGAAAAAATTTTGGTTAAATTTGAGTAAGGGAAACGTACGATATGGCCTCCAACAGTTAAATCTCCCTTTTGTGGGGGAAAAAGGGCCACCCAAGCCTAATACCAAGACAAGGTAGGCTTGGTATTAGGCTTGGTGAGGTAGGCTAGGAGCATCACCGATCCTAGTGGCAAGCCTTTGGAGTCTGCATGCTGCCCATGTAGAAGGCTGAGTCATCAAAACCATGCCACGTTGTTAGACCACGTGGTGCCATCTCATCAAGCAGATGTGACATCACTCCTTGCCATGTCACCTTACATTGCCACACGTGCTGCCACATGTGCCACCTCATCATTCCACATCATCAGCCATGTGATCACACAATGCCACCTTGGCATACCTCCTCAACCTTGCCACGTCACCAATCCCTCCACCTCAATTTGCCATGTCAATCTACCACCTCATGAATGCCAACTCATCATGCCACATCACCTTTCAATGTCATCGAAGAGGCCCAGTACCACATCATGACGATGTTGTTCGGTTTGTTGGCAAGGGACATGCTGGATTGCTCGGTTATTGCAATCGATTGAACCATTCTCATGCATTCGCTATGCAAGCAAGCGAGGTGCAAAGAGCCCAAGCAAAAGAACTTGCACATTTGGGAAATATTACTACTGTGGCAATGCATAATAGTATGCAGGATCTCCAATTGCAAAACAAAGAACTCAGTGACAAAGCACATGCACTGGACTTGGAACAACATGAATTGGAAGAATCAATCCAGAAGCTCGCTGAAAGCAAACAAGATTTGGAAAGGTCTAAGTTCAACGTGCTGTGGAGAAGAAACAAGAGAAGTTGATAAAACGAGGCATACAATACCTCGTTCGAGGTATGTGACCAAGGACACCTAGAGATACCTCGATCGAGGTTCATACATACATGCGCAAATGCACTGAATACCTCGACACCTAGAGATACCTCGATCGAGGTTCATACATACATGCGCAATGCACTGAATACCTCGATCGAGGTATAAGGTCTGATCAAGGTATATGATCGGGGCTCTAGGCATAGCAGACCTCTCCACCAAAACTAAGCCAATTAGTATCAATCTTAGCACCTCTCCACCAATAATAATGAAGAGCAATCTAAGAGCAATCTAGTGGATGAGTTGAGGCTCTCTATAAGACACCACGTTTTGGTTCATTTCACCCATTCTTAGCCATTCTTGCCTCCTCATCACTTTGTCACACCTTCCATCCTACTTTCATTGAGAATGGGTTCTCAAAGCCGTAGAGCTAGTAGACGTGAAAGATGTAGGAACCCCCCCCCAAATCTCATTGACGAGGAGCGCAAGCGGAAGGCTCGTGAGCGCAAGAGAGCCTCTAGAGCTCGAGCTCGCGCTGCCACCACTGATCCACCTCCAGCTCTACCTCTACATCCCACCTCCACCCCCACCCCCACCTCCATTGTCCCCCCATGCTCATCCGCTCCCCTACCTCTAGCCTCCGCCCTTCCCCTAGCCACCTACATTTTGGCCTCCACCTCTATTTCTTCCCCCTCCACCCTCCCCCCTCCCCCTCCCCCTCCCCCTCCCCCTCCCCCTGCTCCGCTTGGCGCCTCCCTTCCCCCGTCCACCCTACCATCTCCCATTGATCCCCTTGCCCCACCTTGCAGCAGCAGTGTTGCTTCACGACGTGACTTGCCGAAGTCCACTATCCGTCGTCGTACTAGCAAGATTGTGCAGTCTTTTTTTTGTGACCTCACGCCAGCTTCACAGTCTTCTCTTCTTACGTCCCTGATTGATCACCCTGACTTGGTAGAGTGTAGGAGGCTTGCTGGACTTGGTGCACGTAGAGATAGGGTTGTATCTAGCGAGGTCCTTAGCAGTGTTCGACGTTCCTATGCTTCTATTAAGCATAGGAACTCCAGTGATGCCTTGGCAGCACGTCGTGCTATTGTGGCTGCCATTAGTAGACCTCATATGATAGGCCATGTGCGTACCGCTTCACGTCTTCTTCAGATTGCACCGCACACATTGCGAGCAGGCATCATTAGGAGGCAGAGTCTAGAGGATAGTGAGACTGATGCTCTTTGGGCTTCGAGTGGTCGTGCACCTCACAGCGATCGATTGTTGGATGATTCCACTAGGTCCTTCATACAACAGTTTTGGGAGGAGCATTGCAGAGCATCCCCGGTGTTCAAGAAGGCATTGCGGAAGAGGGTGTCACGCGGTGTGTACATTGAGCATGGTGCATGTTTTTTGGAGTGTACCCAGACTGAGTTGTACACTCAGTTTGTAGAGGCGCACCCGGAGTTCAAGATTGGGCAGAGGTCATTTGAGCGATGCAGGCCATGGTTTGTGCGATGCTCTCAGGAGCGTGACACATGCTGTTGTCGCTACCATGTGGATTTTGGATTGATGTATGACGTATTCCGTTCCCTTGATGGTCATAGGGGAGTGGTTCCTACTAGCCCTCGCGACTTCATTCATTCCATATTGTGTACACGAGATGGTGATGCTTTATTCCACTCCCTTGATTGTGTGGAAGGCACGTGTACTTTGTGTGGTGACTTTGCTAGAGTGCCACGAGTTGCACTAGATACTTGTGATGTGCAGATGGTTCGTTGGCAGCAGTATGAGTACTGTACCTTGACATTAGATGGTGGTGCACAGTCGAGGAGGTTGCAGCTTGTGGGGAAGGAGACACCACGTGTTGTATTCATTGACTGTTTTTTCGAGGGAAGCTGTACCGCTACATACGCCACTCGCACACTGCGAAATGGGAGGATCGTCAGTTTCGTGCATGTTTGAGGACATTTCCTATAGGGGTGGTTGTCTCAGTGGTGGACTTTGCGGAGAATTACACCTTTGCACCACAGCATGAGATCCAATCGGAGTATTATTTCTCTGAACAGGTGACGTGTGATTAAGTATTGATTTTTTCCCCGCCTCATTATATTGAATTATTTCAATAGTCATATTTTTTTTCAATGCCATATTGCAGGTTGCTATATTTGTGCACATTAGCTATCGTCATGCACAGGCTCATGTGGATGGCATTGATAGCACCATGGACTCACGCATCATTGTGCGAGAGTATCACTTCTACATTAGTGATGATCGATCGCATGATGCCCATTTTGTGCAGCATTGCTTCACTTTGCATGATAGTTTCTTGAGGGATCATGGTGTCACATGGCAGCGGCACTGGATCTGGTCAGACGGTTGCGGTGGTCAGTTCAAATCCACTAGACAGTTTTATTGGTTCTGCAGATGGCACCATGAGACAGGCATTCCGATCACATGGAGCTACTTCGAGACAGGGCACGGTAAGGGAGAGCACGATGGTGCAGGTGCTTGCGTGAAGCGTGCTTTGCGTCGATACCAGTTGCGTCACAGTGCCGATCGCTTCCAAGGATGCACATGATGCTCCGCCTCAGCCTATGCTTGAAAGCTATCCACAACGTCCTCAACTGTGTCCAATCGACTCAGAGCCTCAATAACTGAATCCAGGCTCGCAACCAAGTGAGGGGGTGCCCTAGCATCCTGCAGTGCCCTCATCTCAACTCTCAGCATCTCTATCTGCATACGAATAGTGGTGCTAGAACCTGTGCACTGGCTGGCGCATGCACAAAAAAAACACATGGAAATTAATATTCTATTTGGGTAATGAAAATAATATTCTATTCAATATGACTTATAATCTATTTACGTAATGAAAACTATTTGTACGTACTCCTTGATGAGGTAGATCCTATGCACCTACCGGTAGATGGGCCAAATGTGTGGCTCAATATTAATCAATATTATTAATAATTCTTAATTTTGATTAGAATTTTTTCACTCTAGTTGTTGCATTTTTAAACTTAGATGTCTCAAATATTTTTTCCTTATATGTTTCCCTTTTTTCACTTTTTATCCAATAATTTGAACTTAGGTCTATAGTTGATCAAAACACTTGCATATATTAGCATAAATGTGGAATGAATATAGATCCACTAGAGTCCCATGTGCAATGAATGTTAGGTATTCTAGTTAAACTTTCAGTTTCTCTATGGCGTATTTCTTTCTTCTTATACATATAAGAGAAGTAGATGAATTATGGAACTAGACAACAAACATGATCAAAGTGCTAGATCTAAAGCATGCCATAGTGATAGCATAAGAATCTCAAACAGTTTATAGGCACAGACCGTAATATTCGAGTTCTTGAAGACCCATCCAAATATTCTCAATCTTGTAATATTCTTTTTTCAGTTATGCTAGAGTCTATGCATAACTAGAAGAATTAGACATTTGCAAACTATTCCATGTCTTCTTAAGGTCTAAGCCACTATTTCATGTCTTCTTAAGGGATATTGAAGATTTGGACTAAGCCACTATCTAGGCATTTCCAAGCTATAGCCTTATCATGCATGCTTAGTCTAATCAATCTATTGACTAATAGGGGACATATGCCTTCAACATATTTCCTAGTAGAATCGATCCTTACTAATTGCCAAATAGTTAAAGGATGATTTATCATTAGTAATTTCCCAATATATTAGGGATGATTAAAACCTAGTTTCCTTCTAAAGAACTTGCTTGTCCCAAAGTGTCTAGTCAACTTCAAGCTTTGGTCACCAACCATGTCACTAGTCAATCTTTAATGTCCAACTCCAATAGTTGACTAGTAGGTTTATGTTTGTGTATTAATTTGATAAGTCGAGTGAGTCTTGTACAAAATGTCTTGTATCTTCATTTCCTATTTTGGTTGGGCAATCCACCTCAACTAGTGGCCATTCCTAAAGATGATTTTTAAAAACCTAATTTTTACATTTTCACATTTTGAATAAAAAATGCCTCATTAAACGTTTTTTAAATTTAAAATTTTCACATTTTAAATTATAAATGTCGTAATTCAAAAAAAAATAAAATTTACAAATGCATTTCAAAGTTATAAATACTTTATAATTATTCCTATGAACGTTTTTTTATTTAATAAAAATAGCTCTATTTAAAAAAATAATAATTCATTTTCACATTTTAAATAAAAAATGTCGTAATTTATAAATTTCAAAAAAACATTAAAATGCATTATAAATTTAGAAATTTTTTATAATTTTCCTTATAAACTAAAATTTAATTAAATTCTACCAAAAAGAAAATGCTACATAAAAAAAACAGAAATATAGAACATTTTCACATTTTGAATAAAAAATGCCTCATTAAACGTTTTTTAAATTTAAAATTTTCACATTTTAAATTATAAATGTCGTAATTCAAAAATTTAAAAAAAATTTACTAATGCATTTCAAATTTATAAATATTTTATAATTATTAATATGAACGTTTTTTTATTTACTAAAAAAGCTCTATTTTGAAAAAAAAATTTCATTTTCACATTTTAAATAAAAAATGTCGTAATTCATAAATTTCAAAAAAACATTATATTGCATTTGAAATTTAGAAAATTTTTATTATTTTTCTTTTAACCTAAAATTTAATTAAATTCTACCAAAAAGAAAATGCTACATAAAAAAAACAGAAATATTGAACATTTTCACATTTTGAATAAAAAATGCCTCATTAAACGTTTTTTAAATTTAAAATTTTCACATTTTAAATTATAAATGTCGTAATTTAAAAATTAAAAAAAAAATTTTACAAATGCATTTCAAATTTATAAATATTTTATAATTATTAATATGAACGTTTTTTTATTTACTAAAAAAAGCTCTATTTAAAAAAAATAAATTAATTTTCACATTTTAAATAAAAAATCTCGTAATTCATAAATTTCAGAAAAACATTAAAATGCATTTTATAATTTTTCTTATAAACTAAAATTTAATCAAATTCTACCAAAAAGAAAATGCTACATAAAAAAAACAGAAATATTGAACATTTTCACATTTTGAATAAAAAATGCCTCATTAAACGTTTTTTAAATTTAAAATTTTCACATTTTAAATTATAAATGTCGTAATTTAAAAATTAAAAAAAAAATAATTTACAAATGCATTTCAAATTTATAAATATTTTATAATTATTAATATGAACGTTTTTTTATTTACTAAAAAAAGCTCTATTTAAAAAAAAAAATTAATTTTCACATTTTAAATAAAAAATCTCGTAATTCATAAATTTCAAAAAAACATTAAAATGCATTTTATAATTTTTCTTATAAACTAAAATTTAATCAAATTCTACCAAAAAGAAAATGCTACATTAAAAAAAACCCTACCTGGACTCTCCCGCCGCTCCGGCCATCTCCGTCGATGTCCGTTCGTGGCTCTCCGTCGCTCGCGCAATTCCGTCGAAGTTCGACAAATCCGAAATCGGTGGATGAGGAAGAGCTCGATCGAGGTATGCGGAATGAGGGGGGTCGCTCTCCTTTTATAATAAAAATTAGGGTTCAGCTACCTCGATCGAGGTATTCTTGACATGCCCATACATCTCGGCACATCTACCTCGATCGAGGTATTGGCATGCCACGATACCTCGATCGAGGTATTCTTGACATGCCCATACATCTCGGTACATTTAATGCCACAATACCTCGATCGAGGTATTGTGACATGCCCATACATCTCGGTACATCCACGTCGATGGAGGTTTTGACATGCCACGATACCTCGATCGTGGTATGTTGGCAGAAGCGGGATGCCAAGTCATGTGTCTAGCATACCTCGATCGAGGTATGTCATCCGCCCTGTTGGCTGCCCTGTCGGATGGCACATACCTCGATCGAGGTATGCTGGACATGCCACCTGACCTCGATCGAGGTTGAGCTGGATTGCCACGATACCTCGAACGAGGTAGATGTGGCATGTATAGCTGGCTTGCCAGCAAGCCTCGATCGAGGTAGAAGCTCGGTCCGGTGAAAAAGCGCAGTACCTCGATCGAGGTATTGGCTTGGCTCGGTTGTGCTCATGTGTGATTTTCATTGGAGCTTATACCTCGATCGAGGTATTGGAGACCGAAGCAAAACCTTTGTATTTTCACTCGAGCGGGTGTCACACTCACCCGAAAGTGGTCTGGAAGTGGACACCCTTAGCTTGCTACCTCCCCACATGGCACATACTGGACCATCTGGGCAGTGGTGAAAGAAAAATTGGTTCATACAATTCATGGAAATACCTACAAGCTTAAATGCCATGGAAGCACTATAAATGCAACCGCAACATTAAAGCAAGTTCTCGAAGACCATGCATCACCATAGCCTCATCTTCAACAAATGATGCTAGATGGACGTGTCGAATGTCTGTGAAGAGAGTGGGAGAGGGGTAAGGAGCCTCACTTGTAGCTTTCTCACATACACAATGGGGGACTACACATAATGGTGGAGACTGACAAAAGTGGTATTTGACCACACAGTCACTTCCTAGTGACGATTTTGCATCAACAAGCAATAAGAATGATACTGTCACTCCCAATATCTCTGCACATAGGCATACGATGCAATTTCTGTAGCAACTTTTCACCGACCTGCAGAACAATGGTTGCACAGCCAAAACAGGGCACTTTTCGGAGTGCCTGCGCAAAAACTTCCGCCACCAAAATGGCCCCGAAACTTCTGTAGCATACACTACCCTCTCACCGCACCGCGAAGGGCGTCTCAATCTGAGACAGTGCACTCTTGCACTTTTCGGTTGTGCTACCTGCAGAGATTTGCTCCCAAACTCAAAAAAGGAAAGCAACACTGATCCTCTTACCAAGACACTGCGAGCTTGGTTTGCTTCCTTGAGCTCCTTACCACGAACTGAGCTCTGATACCATGTGAAGAGAGTGGCAGGTAAGGAGTCTCACTTGCAGCTTTCTCACATACACAATGGGGGAATACACACAACGGTGGAGGTTGAATGTAGTTGTCCTGTTCTTAGTTGTGAAAGCCAAAAAACTCTCTCTCTAGTACAAAAGGAATAGATGAACCCTATATGTGGGTCTCAAACCAAACTCAACTAACCTAGGTGGCATACTAACTGAGCCACTAACTAGAGTACATAAAGATAGCTGCCATCCAGCTATTATTCATGGGCGGTGTACCAACCGCATCTGCAGCTAACAAGTCGGTGACATAAATGCACAACAGTCACCTTGGCATATCACGAGTGGAGCTCGATATCTCAACACTCCCCCTCGAGCTCAATCCCAATTCCTGCACACCAAATAGGTCTCTGAACTTGCGCAGCTTCTCTGTGCCCAATGCCTTCGTGAATATGTCAGCTACCTGATCCTCTGTGCTGACATAAACTAGATCAATAAAACCTACTAGAACCTTCTCCCGCACATAGTGGTAATGCACCTCAATGTGCTTTGTTCTAGCATGATAGACTAGGTTATTTGCCAAGTGCATACTGCTCATGTTGTCACAATAAATGACAACTGGCCCATCTATAGACTGATGCATATCATAAAGCAGCTTATGCAACCAAGCTGCCTCACATGCAGCCATTGCTGCACCCCTGTATTCAGCCTCTGTGCTCGACAAGGCAACTGTAGGTTGTTTCTTGCTGCTCCAAGTGATTGCAGCACTCCTAAAAGAAAACACATATCCACTGGTAGATCGTCTATCAGAAATACTACCGGCCCAATCAGCATCAGTGTACCATGCAACTGTATATGAACCCCAGTCTCATAAAATAGTCCATACTGCAATGTGGACTTCACATACCTTAGTATGCGTCTAGCCGCATCCAAATGCGGTTTCCTTGGAGCCTGCATAAACTAACTTACCAACCCAACATCATAGCTCAAATTTGGCCTGGTAATAGTGATATAAATCAAACTTCCTACTATGCATCTGTACATAGTAGGATCTTCTAGAAGCTCACCTGCATCTGCACTCAGCTTCACATTCTACTCCAAAGGAACTAAGATAGGCTTATAGCCTGTCATCCCATATTTGGACAGCATGTCCAATCCATATTGCCTCTGCAAGAGCCATATCCCACTTGTGGATCTAATCACCTCAATGCCCAAGAAGTAACGCAGCTCTCCCAAATCCTTCATCTCAAACTTCTGCTTCAATAGCGTTTTCACATGAAGGATATCTTCATCACTATCACCTGTGATGATTAAATCATCAACATAAATGACAAGCAGCATAATACCTTTCTCTGTTTTTCTCACATAAAGTGAGAAATCTGCCATGGAAATCTGAAAGCCAATAGTGACAAGATACTATCCTATCTTGTCAGACCATGCTCTGGTGCTTGCTTCAAGCCATACAAGGCTTTCTTCAACCTGCAAACAAACTCAAGATGAACAGAATGCACATAACTTGGCGGCTACTCCATATAGACCTCTTCTTGCAAATCACCATGCAAGAAAGCATTCTTTACATGCATCTGATGTAAGGGCCATCCCTTCGATGCAGCCATAGCAATGACTACTCTTACAGTTGCCATCCTTGCAACCGGACTAAATGTTTCTTCATAATCAATGCCATATGTCTATGCATACCCCTTGACAACTAATCTTGCCTTGTATCTGCTCACAGAACCATTTGCATTGTGCTTCACCTTATAGACCCACTTGCAACCAATTGCATTCTTGTCTTTAGGCAAAGGCACCAATTCCCATGTAGCATTTGCTTCCAAGGCATCCATTTCTTCATCCATGGCTTTCTCCCATTTTTATTTTCCCATGGCTTGCTCAAAAGAAGTGGGTTCTGGTTCTTGTATCACTTTGACCATATAGGCATAGTGAATGGCTGTAAATCCATCATATTTCAGCCTATCCATAGGATACTTGACTCTGGTAGACCTGCGCAAAATAGGCTCACGACCAGGTGCTCTCAAAACATCCCTGGTCTTCCTTACTCTAGGTGTAACAACAGAAGGAATACCCAACTCATCATCAATGCTATGTTCTGAGCCACTGGATTCACCATCCACATAAGAGTGACCTGCATTCACATCAACCATGGGCTAAACTACTTTCTCTTTTCCTTTTCGTGATACCTGCATACCAATATCTACATTGCTTTGAGGAGATTCTCCTGATCTCAATCTGCCTGTCCATGGCAAAGTATGTGAACCACTGCTAGAGGACACTATAGGTCCACTAATATTTTGTGATTGCTGCTGTGAATTCTGTGCAGCATTACCATTTTGTGCATCTACATCATCAACCACATTTATTGGTTTATACTAGCTGCTCATCTCATAAAAAACATCTCTGCTTACTGTAGACTTACAAGTAGAAGGGTTATAGCATCTATACCCTTTCTGCTGCAGAGAATAACCAATAAAGATGCACTTCTTAGTAGAAATATCTGGTTTCCTACCAGTATACCTCTCCTCTGGCGTCATGCCATGTATTGCTGCAGTGGGAGTCCTGTTCATTATGTAGACTGCTGTAGCAACTGCTTTAGCCCAATAAAAATCTGGCAGGTCTTTTTCATTGAGCATGGCACGAGATACCTCTCCAATATGCTTGTTTTTCCTTTCTGCAAGTCCATTCTGCTGTGGGGTATGACTGCATGAATATTGCTGCTTTATGCCATGCTCCTGCAGGAACCTTGCAAACTCATTTGAGAGGTACTCTCCCCCTCCATCTGACCTTAGGCATTTTATTTGCAAGCTTGTTTCTTTTTCAACCATAGCTTTAAAAGCTTTGAAATGCCCAAGCACTTCACTTTTCTTTTTCATAAAATACACCCAAACTTTTTTGCTGTAGTCATCAATAAAAGTGACAAAATAATGACAGCCTCCAATAGATGCTGCTTTAGTAGTCCACACATCAGAGTGGATTAATTCCAATGGCCTCTTACTCTCTTGAACATGTCTAGGAAATGGTTTCCTTGCCTGTTTTCCAAATTGACAGGCTTCACATATCTTATGCATTTCTGCAACCTTAAACTTGGGCAATCCTACAACAATATTTTGGGCCTGCATTAATTTAAGTCGCTGTACATTAACATGACCAATGCGTTTATGCCAGATATCAATATCTGCAACCACACCGGTCCCATGTGCAAACATTGCTGCACTCAATTCAGGCATGTCCGCATCCAACGTAAACATCCTGCGCTTCTTCTTCCCTTTTGCTATCAAGCGACCTTTATTTTTCATATCCTCAAGAAAGAATCCATGAGGATTAAATCTGACCTGCAAGCCCTGCTCAACCATTTGACCAACAGAAACCAAGTTCTTGGTGATGTTCGAAAATGAAATACATTAGATAGGGATTTCTTTTTCCCATCCTGCATACAAAGGAATTTTACCAACCTGCACAATATTATGTGCAGTATCATCACCAGTCTCCACAAATCCTGTCATGTGGTTTGACGCACCTGAGTCAACATACCACACATCATTGCTTTCTTTTGCACTTGTAACAGAATTGGTCATGTGCTGCACCATAAACAAATGCTCATTTCTGTCATCACCCTGTCTACTAGAGGATGCATAATTGCCTTGCTGCAATTTTCCATTCATAATGTCATTTTGCTTTTTATAGCAGTCTTTAGCCATATGACCCATTTTACCACAATAGTAGCATTCAACATTGCTGTTTGCATTTTGGCCTCTCTGCCATCCACCACGACCTCTTTGGCTCCCCTTGCCTCTAAGGTTACCACGTCCTCCTCCATAGGACTGGTTTTCTTGAATTTGCTGCATATTTTGATTTTTGCCACGGCCTCCAGATCGGCCTACTCTACCTTTGCCTCTACCTCTTCTAGCATTTGAGTAGAAGACAGTTTCTTTTGAAGTTCCTCTTGAAGAAGATGCACCACCATTTCTCTGCTCTTCAGAAATTAGAAGAGCAATCAACTCCTCAAAATCAGGAAATTTTTCACGGATGGCAATGGATGTCCGGAACTGTGCATAATCCTTTCCTAGACCATTCAAGGTCACATAAACTAAATCATCATCTTCTACTGGCGACCCAATGGAAGCAAGTGCATCTGCAATCTTCTTCACCTTCATGTGGTAGTCATTGATGCTCATATTTTCTCTCTACACATTGTGCAACTCCTTCTTGAGCTGCATTTTCTTGGCTTGCGTATTTGTGCTGTACATTTTTGCCAAAGTATCCCACGCCTCCTTGGGCGTGCTTGCATCCTGAATATGCACAATCATAGAATCTAAAATACTGAAAGACAGCTAGTACATAACTTTTTTGGCTCTCTCATGCCAGCCTTTAAATGCCTGCATTTCCTGTTGATTGGGAACATTAGGAAGAACTGGTTCTTCTTCATTTCCTGTAATGAACTCCCAATAGCCTTTTCCCATAAGGAAATTCGTCATTCTAATCTTCCATTCTTGGAAGTTGTTCTTATCAAGCTTTTCAATGACAATTTGTGAAAGAGAGTCAGACGCCATTACAGAACACTGCAAAATATTCTGTCACTGCAAAAAACACAACTTCTGCCTCACAAGGCAAATCTGCAAAACTGACAAAAGTGGTTGACCACACAGTCACTTCCTAGTGACGATTTTGCATCAACAGGAAATAAGAATGATACTGTCACTCCCAATATCTCTGCGCATAGGCATACGATGCAATTTTTGCAGCAACTTTTCACCGACCTATAGAACAATGGTCGCACAGCCAAAACAGGGCACTTTTCGGAGTGCCTGCGCAAAAACTTCCGCCACCAAAATAGCCCCGAAACTTCTGTAGCATATACTACCCTCTCACCGCACCACGAAGGGCATCTCAATCTGAGACAGTGCACTCTTGCACTTTTCGGCTGTGCTACCTGCAGAGATTTGCTCCCAAACTCAAAAAAGGAAAGCAACACTAATCCTCTTACCAAGACATTGCGAGCTTGGTTTGCTTCCTTGAGCTCCTTACCACTAACCGAGCTCTGATACCATGTGAAGAGAGTGGGAGAGAGGTAAGGAGTCTAACTTGTAGCTTTCTCACATACACAATGGGGGAATACACACAACGGTGGAGGCTGAATACAGTTTTCCTCTTCTTAGTTGTGAAAACCAAAAAACTCTCTCTCTAGTACAAAAGGAATAGATGAACCCTATATGTTGATCTCAAACCAAACTCAACTAACCTAGGTGGCATACTAACTGAGCCACTAACTAGAGTACATAAAGATAGCTACCATCCAGCTATTATTCATGGGCGGTGTACCAACCGCATCTGCAGCAAACAAGTCGGTGACATAAATGCACAATGGTCACCCTGGCATATCACGAGTGGAGCTCGATATCTCAACAATGTCAACATCTTCCTTTGGGAATGACAAAGAAGGTCATCCTAAAAACTGTCAATAAAACTTTACAAGACAGAGACGAGAGCATGATTTCACGATCAACCTTGTACAAAATTTGGAGTAGAGATTTTTGCCATGTCAAGATACCATCAAAGCAAAGGATGTCAAAATGTAAGACATGTGATGAATTAAAAATTGCCATTGAACATAGTAAGTGTGAGTAGTAGCGAGGAAGATATATTAAATGGCGATCAATCGATTTGTGTCATGTGCACGATGCTTGAAAGTTGTATGCTTCTTGGAGAGAGGAAGCTATGTCACATGTCGATAAGTCCATGTGCATCACCATTGATGGCATGGACCACAGAATACAACAACTTTGCCACGATATAGACGTATCCCACCGGCATTGGAGGGCAAACGTGGACTAAAAACACACTTGTGTGGAGTATTAGTACGTGGATACCGAATCTTTTGTGATGTATGGATTGATAGTTTGCATGACCATGATAGTAACCAGGTTATTACATCAATCATGAAAGCAATAAGAAAGGTCAGAGATGCTCACGGATGTTTACCTAACACATTGCGAATACAAGCTGATAATTGTTGGAGAGAGAATAAGAATAAATATATATTTGCTTTATGTTCTATGCTGGTTGGTTTGAAAATATTTGAAGAAGTGGAAGTTGGCTTTCTTCTTGTCGGCCATACACATGAAGACATAGATCAAATATTCAGTGTTATCTCTAGTGAGTTGAAGTCAATGGATGTTTTGACAATGGAGGATATGCTATTTCGAATTGGGAAAAAAATTAGAGGGTCTCACAAGGAAGAATTAGAAGTGGCTATCTTAGAGAGGATGGTAGATTGGAGAGCATTCATAGAGCCACATTTACAGATAGGAGATGATGCCCTAATAGGACACACAAATCCACACTACTTTTGGTTTCACATGCATAACAATATTCCAGTGATGCAATGGAAGCACTACTCAATAGATGGAGATCATTTATGGAGTGAGTCATATGCTTTATAACAACGAATAATTCCATTGGAAGAAACTAGATTTGTTCTTGCAAAAAAAAAATCACTTGACATAGATGAAATGAAAGGCTTGAAAGCCTTCATTAAACATCTTCAAAGTATGATGCAGAAATATCCTGAGCAATCAACTAAGAATTTGGAGACAATTAAATCAACTCAAGCACTTATCCAATCTTTAGAAAGACAAGAAAACTTAATGAGCATTGAATATTGTGAATCCTTATGGTCGGAAAAAGCTAGGTCACCAAGTTTTCCTTTGGATATAAATATGTTAGTAGATATGGAGGAAGTAGAGAAATGCCTTTCACCTCGAAAATATTGTGGCAGGAAGGGAGACAAACCCTTACTAGAGTTTATACCATCTAATGAGATTGAAGAGGGTCTATTTGTTGTAGTTTGGGCATCTGATCCAGGTTCAGAGTTGGATGACCAAGGTGGCCCAATTTGGGTTACAAAGGTTGCCAAGATAGAAAGGGATGACAAGGGAACTCCTATAACATTCACAGCTTTATGGTATGAACCAAAGCCATTGAAAAATCTCCCGAGAAGATATACAATAAAACAACTCTATGAGGGATGCTTGCAAAAGAAACGTGAATGGGTTCCAAATAATGAGGGATTAATAGAGGTGGAAGCCAGTAGCATTATTCATTGCTAGAAATCGAGGACACAAAGTTTTAAAAAGAAGCATGGATACAATGTTGAAAAATGTATGACAATCCTTGATCCAAGTCGTGTCCATATTAAACATCATTTGGCAAGACTTGACCCATCAAGCGCAAATACATTACATGAATCTAATGACTCTGAAAGAGATTCAGATGCATAAGATAATGTTTTGTATGCTTTTTTCCATACAAATGGTGTATCTATACACCACTAATAAGATAATGTATTGTATGCTTTGTTTTTCAAAAAAAGGGTGTATCTATACACCACTTATATATTGAATTCAACAAACTCTTTTTTTTCAAAAAAATGGTGTATCTATACACCACTTATATCTTGAATTCAACAAACTCTTTTCATATGGTGTCATATTTTCACTTCATAGTGTTAAAATTGAACTAGAGTTAGGAGACTACTATTATTATTATTGTAGTTATTAGATGGAGGCACCATGCACAAGTTTGGGAATCATAGCATCATTGAGCCTTTTTTTCTTAAATTAGAGGTCACCACTTGACTTTTTAGCTTAATAAGGCCATATTTGTATATAAATGACCCATTTAGTGCTCTAAAAAACCCAATTTTTGAGCTCACTAAGTGAAGTTGAGTGGACAGGATATGCTCCAAAAAAGAGTCCAAACCAGGAGAGGAAGTCCAAAAATTTTGAATAGTGTGTTAATGGAGCATCATTCAATGCATCTGATGGAAGAGCGATGCACCAAAAACAATATACAGAAATTGTGAATGCGCGAGAGGCCTTCAAAGCATACCCAAATGTAGGACACACTCATTGGGGCAGTCCAACCACCAAGGGCACTCCTTGGTTTTCCATTTCAAGAGGCCTTTCTCCACCCATGATAAGGGATACATACTATCCTCGTGCTCCACGGATGTCCATGTCATCAAGCGCACGGAATCACATTTGCCCAACACAAGGATTGTATCCATCTAACACAACGAATGATTTCTCAGCTAATACATATCAAACATGATAGAGGGAGCCTATAGTCGAAGAAACCGGTGAAAAAAATTGCACTTGTATACTAGTCTCCTAGAAGATTGCTCCATCCACGATCTGCAATCTACTCTCTTCTCTCTCGTGGAATCACTTGCACATGTTTGAAACCATTGACAGTCAACTCTCTTCTCTCTTGTGGAGTCCTGTCTCTGTCCCTGCAATTATCTCCGCTCATCTTCACTAGAGGTCCATCGCTCTCTCTCTCCCAGAGGTCCATTGCCCTCTCTCTCCCTGGTTCTCTCCATTCTCTATGCAAACTAGCTCTCCCCTTCTCTCTCATTGAAGCCCTCACACTTTGGATCGTATGTTCTCTCTGGTGCAAAAACCAATTATGTTTGAGTAATTCTACAGCTCTCTCTCTCTCTCTCTCTTTCTCTCTCTCTCTCAGGATGACTTTCTCATATAGTAAGATTGAGTATGCATGTTTTGACATATTGTCTTCTTGTGTCGTTCATTAATTTATGATTTACCATTGAAATACGGCTGTGCACAAGATGGAGAACTCCGCACTAGAAGTGCCACACCATGAAGGAAACTCGCTCAATGCACTACCACAGCATTGCTCCGAAATGAACATGAGACACTTGACATTAACAATTGTGTGAGATTTCAAGTATACCACAAAGAACTTAGACTTGAGAACGAAGGCTGACATTTTGTCTAAGGTTATAAAACATCTAGATATGCAAGAGCTTGCCAATGAGACAAATTTTCAAAGCTAGTCCATATCAATGGCAATAGTGGATAATCTAAAGACATCATTGAGTCTTGTGAAACGAGTAGAAAGTGCTGATAAGTTAGTTGCGAAGAGAGCAGATCCACATGATTGCTAACACTTCAGCATTTAAAAAATATAGTGATAGCAAAGTAGCTAAAGCCCTTGGAATTGAAGCACAGAATCTGAAGAAACATCGCGTGGACATAAAACAAGCTTCCTTCAAATGGGCAGATGGAGGTCAAAAGCATAGACAAGATTCCTTAAGTTGTGAGGTTGTTCAATGTGTTATCCAGTTCTAGAAAGACAACACCAAGGTTTTCCCAAACAAGAAGGATGTTTGCAGGCATAGGCTCGGCCCAAAAAAGTATGCAATACATCCCACTCATTTCTTGGAGATCACAAAGGTGCATCTTCCTTCTTTCAACGAAGCCCAAGTTACACACTATTATTTGGTACTGATCTTTACAACTATTTAGTACTTTCAGGGATAATATTAGTATTGTTCAGATGTTAAAGCTAACATTTAACATTGTAACAGATTCTATATGAAGCAAATTTAGCACTAAATCATAGAATCACAGTACTAAATACTACACCGGAGACTTAATACGTTTATAGTATAGACCATATTTTAGAAATCAATCCTAGGAATAAAGATAGGACAAAATAGTATTGTTTGCTCTTTCAATTCAGTTATTATGACTAAATAGAATACTCATTATGACTAAATAGTACTATTTAGTGTTAATTAGTAGTGTGTGATGTTTGAAATGATTTGTATTAGAGAAGGACTTCGAGCGTAATCATTCTCTCCTTGCACTAACCCTGCTACTAGTTCTATTTAGTACTATCTAGTACTATCCCTTGCACTAACCCTGCTACTAGTACTCTATAGTATTGTTTAGATATTGTTCTCTTCCTTGCCTTAATTCTGCTATTACTACTATTAGTTCTATTTAGTATTATTTTGTAGTATTTTAGCACTATTTAGTACTATGTAGCACTTGATAACATTTAGCACTGAGTAAGTACTATTTACTGAGTACTATTTAGGACTCACTCATTCTTAGCGCTTAGTAATATTAGCACTTAGTAAGTACTCTTTAATACTATCTAGCACTTAGTAATGTTAGCACTTACTATTCAATACTAATAGTACTATATAGTACCTAGTAATATCACACTTACCATCTAGCACTTACTATTTAGTACTAATAGTACTACAGATCAAGCATTTACTATTTAGTAATATTAGCACTTGCTATCCATCACTTACTAATATTAACACTTCCTATTTAGAACTATCTAGCACTTACTGTTTAGTACTATCCACCAGCACTGGTAATATTAGCACTTACTAATATTACCACTTAATATTTAGTTGACAAAATATGAAGAGGGGAGAGGAGAAGAGTGGAGATGAGGAGAGAGGGCACAGCTAGAGAGCACACCACAAATGACTAACTGTACACTAGAATTAGTTGAAAAAATAGAATATATACAAACCCTTTTAGGGTTAGGGTTAGGGGATCTAACCCTTTCCTTTATAGCACTCTATAAGGTTAGTGCTATGCACATATGATCACGTGATGGTGCTATGCACACATGATCACATGATGTTGAGCATGAACTCTCAACACCTTCCCTCAAGATCAACATCATGAAGTAGGCCTTCCCTCAAGATGATGATTCTGGGGAATCGAAGAAGGACTGAGCATTACATTCCATCACACCCCTTTAATGGGAATGTCCTTCCTCTACATCAAACCAAGAGCTAGTCGGTGTTTCTCGAATAGCTCTTTACCGAGTGGTTTGGTAAAGATGTCTGCAACATTTTCTTTGCTATCACAATGCTGCAGTGTGATGTCACCAAGTAACACTCTTTCTCTGATGAAGTGCTCTCTGACATCAATGTGCTTTGTCTTGGAGTGATATACTGGATTTTTGGCCAATGCTTGAGCCGATTGATTATCACAGTATATTGTTGTTGGCTTTGACTCATCAAAGTAATCTGTTTCTGACAATAGTCTTCTGAGCCATATAGCCTCACATGCACTTGTAGTGAGTGCTCTATATTCTGCTTCAGCCGAAGACAAAGAAACAGTTAGCTGTTTGTTTGACAACCATGATATAGCACCTTGACCAAGGAAAAATGCATATCCCTGTGTCGATCTCCTGGTCTCATGATCTCCAGCATAGTCACTCTCACAGTATCCATGCAACCGTGGATGACTTCCTTTGTATTCTATCCCAAACTGTCTTGTACCTCTGATGTATCTCAAGACTCTTTTGGCTGCATTCCAGTGAGACTGTTTTGGATTTGCCATAAACTGTGCTAGTGAGCTTACTGCATAACAAATATCTGGCCGTGTGATTGTCAGATATATAAGAGATCCAATGAGTTGCCTGTAGTATCTGTCATTGACTGTAGGCTTTTCTGAATCTTTAGTAAGTTTCAAACTCTGTTCCATGGGAGTGGCTGCAATCTTGCAATCTACCATATGAAACTTTTTCAGGAGATTGTCAACATATTTGAGCTGACTCATGAATGTGCTATTTGAATCTCTCCAGAACTCAATTCCAAGACAATAGTGCATAAGTCCAAGATCTTTCATGTCGAACTCTGCAGATAAGTCTTGTTTTAGTTTTCTGATGAAGCTATCCTTGCTTCCTGTCACAATCAGATCATCTACGTACAAAAGTGCAATAGTAATATCTTCCCCTTGAACTTTGTAGTAGAGAGTATGATCTGCATTGGACTTCATGTATCCCAGATCAGCAAAATACTTATCAATTCTGCTGTACCAACTTCTGGGTGCTTGCTTTAAGCCATAGAGACTTTTCTTGAGATGGCAAACCTTGTTCTCCTTTCCTGGTTCAACATAACCGGTTGGTTGTTGCATGTAGACTTCCTCATCTAGATAACCATTGAGAAATGCATTCTTGACATCGAGCTGATACACATTCCATTTGCTGAGTGTCACTAATGATATCAAGAACCATATGGAATCCATGTTTGCTACTGGAGCATAAGTCTCATCATAATCTTGGCCATATTGTTGTGCAAATCCTTTTGCAACTAATCTGGCTTTGTATCTTTGAATACTGCCATCTGGATTGTACTTCACTTTGTATACCCATTTGTTGGCTATGGCCTTCTTTCCTGGTGGAAGGTCGCATGATTCCCAAGTGTTATTTTTATACAAAGCATCCATTTCTTCATTCATAGCAGTTTTCCATTCTGGCTTGTCTATTGCGTCTTCGAAGTACACTGGCTCTTCTGTAGCCATGATGGTAGTCATAAGAGCATAGTTGGTGGTTTCCACCTGAATTGCTTTGCCTTTCTGAGCATATGTCAATCTGGCTGGTGGTCTGCTTTCCCTAGTAGACCGTCTGAGTTGCTGTGGCACTGCTTGGGGTGTTGGTGGCAATTCTTGCTCTTCTTCATCAACCTGTTCTGTAGATGACTGTGAAGTTGATGCTTCTACCTCCTGTGTAGGTGAGGTTTTCCATTCTGATTCCTCATCGAAGATTACATCTCTGGAGATAATGACTTTGCGGTTGATGGGATCATACAATTTGTATGCTTTGCTTTCTTCACTGTAGCCAACCATGATGCATTTGCGTGACTTCGCATCCAATTTCCTGCGATGATCATCATGTATGTGGGCATATGCTATGCAACCAAATATGCGGAGATGCCCAATGCGTGGCTTGTGTCCAGTGAATGCTTCATAAGGAGTCATACCTTGTATCGGTTCGGTAGGAAGCCGATTAAGCAAGTAGTTAGCTGTAGCTATTGCTTCTGCCCAATACTGATTCGGAAGATGCTTTTCACTAAGCATTGCTCTAGCACTATCTGCTAAAGTCCCATTCTTCCTTTCAGCTCTTGCATTTTGCTGAGGAGTATCTGCACATGTGAATTGTCTTCGAATGCCGTGATTTTTGCAAAAGTTCATGAATGCTGAAGACATGTATTCACCTCCTCTGTCTGATCTCATGACCTTGATCTTTCTGCCTGTTTGGTTTTCTACCATGGCTTTGAATTCTTGAAATCTGGCAAACACTTCAGATTTCTCTTTTAGAAAGTAGACCCAACAATATCTGCTGAATTTGCCCCAACTTGAGGTATTCTTCCAGTTGTCTACGCACCTCCGCCTCTTCAGTAAAACTCATTCTATAGGGAGGTCTATTTACAGGTTCTGCCCCCGGGATCAGTTCAATCTTATGCTGAACTCTCCGCTCTGGAGGTAACCCATAAGGTAGTTCATCCCTAAAACATTCAGAGAACTCCTCTGTTATAAGATTAGCCAGCTTGGCCATCTCACCACTATGTGTAACATCATGTAGTCGTCGATGAAGGTCAAGTAATAAAGTGAACCATTGATGCTGCGGGTCTGGCATAACCCCATACATCTATATGAATCAAATCAAGAATACCTCGTGCACGAGAGGTACTGCTGACAAAGTTGATTCACTTTTGTTTGCCGAAGTAGCATGCTTCACAAACTTTTCCAAGAAACTGTAGCTTCGGAATCCCAATTGCCATATTCTGATTCCTTAGATCTAACAAGTACTTGAAGTTGACATGACCATATCTCTTGTGCCATTTTGCAGATAGTGGCATCTGTTGCATTTGAGCTGACATGGCATGCTTATTTGGTAGTGTAGCTAGCATCCTGTATAAGCGTCCTTCCTTGACACCTTTTGCTACTAGCTGACCTCTTTTGGATTTGTCTCTGATAGTGCATTCATCACCGTCGAAGATGACTTTGTAGTTGTGTTCCGTCATTTGACCTATTGACAAAAGGTTCTTGCTGAGCTTCGGAACATAGAGCACATCTTTGACTAATCCTTTTGTACCAGTGAAATTGTTCATAGGGATAACCCATGTCCCTTGAACCGGATTCGGTGTATTGTCTGCTGTGTAGATGACATTCTTTTGACCTTCTAGTGGCTTCATTTCTGTGAACCATTCCTGGTGATTTGTCATATGAGATGATGCACCGCTGTCGATGTACCAAGGATCCTGTTCCACTTGGTCGACTTGATAGCTGAAATCCTCTTTGGGATTGAAATTAGTATCAGAGGTAGATCATATCAGAAAAGTGGTCATCATCAACAAAATCAAAGTCAGCATCAGCATCATCCTCAGCAACATCAGAATCAGCAAAGAGGAAATCATTCCAACCGAGGAAGATTCCAAGGACGAGGGAATGCATCCACCAATGTGTCAAACATCCAGTGCAACTACTGTCATAAGTTTGGACACTATGAAAGAGATTGCCGCAAGAAGCAGTATGACCAAGGCGGTCAATCCAACAGTAATCGAGGGAATTCCCGAGGAAGAGGAAATCATCGTGGTGGACATTCTAGTCATCCTGAGTTCTTCACCAAGTAGAACTGACTGAAGTTCTTCCAGTGTTGGAATTTGCCGTTGGATGGCAATACTCTGGACTACATTCTCATATCCTTCTCCTAGTCCATTCATGATTACTTGAACCATTTCTGCGGGATTCATAGTCTCTCCTGCTACTGCAAGTTGATTGTTGTAGTCTTTGATGCAGAGTACATAAGCATGACCGGTTTCATTGCTGTTGCGAAAACTCTGGTTGATCTGGTTTCTCAGGGTGAGAATCCTGGATGTGTTCTTGGACTCGTAGAGAGCTGCGAACATATCCCATGCTTCTTTTGATGTCTTAACTGTGTTGAGCTGTCCTAGCATGACATCTTGCACATTCTGCTTGATCAGGTGATAGGTATACTTGTCTTTCTTATCCCATTCTGCTTGAGCTCGGGCAATGGCAGGATCTGCTACTGGTGTGGAAACTGTTTGTGTAGATGTAGATCCCGATGTAGATCCCGTTGCTGGTACTATGACAACAGATGGAGTAGAGCTACTGGTGGCTGGATCGGCCAATGGTCTAGGTATAGATCCATCGACATACTCCCATTTGTCCTGAAGCACAAGAATGGTCTCCATTCGGTATTTCCATGTACCGTAATTGGAGTTGTCTAACTTAGCAGATGCCTCCAGATTGAGGTTGCTAGTCGACATGGTGCAAACAATGTACTCAAAAGTGTCCTGAAAAACTCTCTATGAATCTCGGGGGGGTCACTATGTATAAAACCTCTATATCACGTGCGTTCAAGGCCTATATTTAAAGTCCCTTATCTGTAAAAAATTTCATTAATAAAATGTACCCCTTTTCTATACAAATCTATAAATTTTTTCCAAAACTATTTTAAATAGTCCCTTATGTATATTAATTTCTGTAAATTTTAGAAATAAAAAAAATCCTTCTGTTGAACTCACGTGATAGGGTTACATATGATGAGTGACCCCCCCGAGGTATGAATCAACTGCAAATACACTGAAGATGCCAAGTGAAATCTCTGTACCGTCGATGAAGATAGAACTGCAGTATATAAGATCTGATCTGTGTTACAAGGCTTGTGGCAATGATGCTGGGAATAGCCAAGAGGCTTTACAAGGCTAAAAATGATGTGCACTATGCCGTGAGATAGCTGAATAGGCTTTACAATGGTGGCATGTGTGTGTGATTAAATGATATCTGCCCACTGAACCAATCTGCAATGCCTCTGTACTTTGAAGTCTGCTCACTGAACTGATGAACATAAGGTTTCAGGTAATGTAATGATGTGAAATCGGATGTGAGCGTATGGACTGACTCCAAGTAGGTACTAGTCGGGAATTTCGGGCATGGCTTAGATTGGCAACTTGGGGAATTCAAAGCGTCCCCTCTATGGCGATCTAGTCTACTCTGATCTAGATCTAAACCAACCGTCGATCGATGAAAGAGCAGCAAATAATTCCTTTTCTTTTGTTCTTTTTAAGTGCTGGGTCAGATGCGTCGATGTAGAGGCAAATGTGCGTGAAGGAAGTGGTTTTGTCGGCGAGGCACAAATGTGAGTATAACTTGCGCCGAAATGTGCATATGATGTAACGAGCGCGTGGAGCACGAAAAAACGAGCGACTTTCCTTTTTGGAGCACCCTCAAATTCTTCCTGGATCAAGAGATATGACTTGATCTAGGTGGAGGGGCAAAAGGAGTGCAAATGGTGCTCAATGATGATGTGTCACTGTGAGTCACATGCAGTGATGATGTGGCACTGTGCTTAACAAGAGGTGTGCCAGTGAAGCTCTGTGCTGAGGTGGCAGGAGTGTGCACATGCAGTGTGTGCACAGTGTGCCTGGCAAGAGACTGTGCCTGCAGGGGTCAGTGCTGAGGTGGCAGTGCTGAGGTGGCACAGATGATGTCAGCAGGGTGACATGGCAATGCTGATGTGGCACTCATGACGTGGTACAGGTGACGTGGCAAAGATGATGTGGCACAGGTGATGTGGCACTAGGATAAGGTGATGATGTGGCAGATGCTGGAGCTTGCTGACGTGGCAAGATAAGATGCCACGTGGATCAACCCTATCCTTTCCTAACTGCACCCGGGTTAATCGGAACCCAAGGTGAGTGATAGGTGCTGAAATCTGAAGATTCCGTCGACGGATCTCCTTTGGGTGACCTTCGATCGGGTCGCTTGGCCGGTGGCTATCGTCGCTAGTATTTTTCTTGGAGCTGAGTTTGGAGGTTCGTTTGGGCTGATGAAGGAGCCGTCTGTTGCAGAGGTGCTGTAGAGGAGGCAGACGTGAGCGATGGCTTATGGAGGTGGAGCTCGTCGTCGAGGGAGATCGTAGAAGATGGACCAAAGTCTCTGACTTTGGTCTCTCCAAGGAACCGTTCACAGTGTGGCTGGGAGCTGTCGGTCGGGCTATGAGAGCTTCATCCAATTGGATGAGGCTATGGCGAGCTGGCTGTAGGAGGCGTTACCTCGTAGAAGCTTACAAGGGCGGTTGCAGCAAAAGAGCAGTGAGCGGCTTGTAGTCCGAGAAGGAGTCCGAGGAGGTGTCGTCAGCTTTTCTTACCTGCGATATTGTTTGAAGAGTAGATGGCAGCTGGCTGCCCGTGTCAAATCCGTTGATGGAGTTGTGGGTCGTTCGTTGTTGATGGAGCGCAGGCCAGCAATGGAGCCTTAGCTTTGATGTGGGTGGCGTTTGCCATGGAGCTAGGAGCTAGAAGCTAGAGCCGCAAAAGAAGGTTGCCCATCCATTGTAGGCAGTGTAGAAGATGCTTTGCAGGAGGCTAGGTACATTGGTTGGAGTCCCCTGTCGATAGCGCAGCTTGAGGAGACTGCGGGTTCAGGGCACCGATTGCCATGAGCACGGAGGCGGCTCCCAATGGCTGACTGTTGAAGGCCTTGTGTAGAAGACCTTTGAGGCTGCCTTTGAAGCGGTCATTTGACGAGGAAGCTTGTGCATGGGCATTCGTTGGAGAGGTATTAGCTTGCAAAGAAGCAAGCTAACCTTCTCTCAAAACAAGAGGCTCTCCCTCAAAGGCTCAAAAGTACTCAGAGAAAGTACACATCTCTTTTTCGAAATTCTCTCAAAGAGATCTCTTTCTCTCAAGATTTTTCTTTCTCACAAATCTCAAAGCTCTCTCTCACTCAATGGACGGAAATTCCTCTCAAATGGACGGAAATTTCTCTCAACGGAAGTGAAGGGAAGGATCTCACAATCACTCAAGAGAACTCTCAATCTCACAATCTCTCTCACACTCTCAAGAATCTCAATGTCTCAGCGGAAGACAAGGAAGCTCTGATACCATGACAAAATATGAAGAGGGGAGAGGAGAAGAGTGGAGATGAGGAGAGAGGGCACAGCTAGAGAGCACACCACAAATGACTAACTATACACTAGAATTAGTTGAAAAAATAGAATATATACAAACCCTTTTAGGGTTAGGGTTAGGGGATCTAACCCTTTCCTTTATAGCACTCTATAAGGTTAGTGCTATGCACATATGATCACGTGATGGTGCTATGCACACATGATCACATGATGTTGAGCGTGAACTCTCAACATTAGTACTAATAGTACTATCTAGCACTTAGTATTTACTAATATTAGCACTTAGTACTATATAGATCTTACTAATATTAGCACTTACTAATAGTACTATCTAGCATTTACTAATAGTACTAAACTAGCAATCAGTAATATTCGCACTTAGTACTATCTAGCATTTAGTAAAATATTTAGCACTTAGTACTATGTAAACATATTTAGTACTATCTAGCATTTACTATTTGGTACTATCTAGAAAATACAACAATACTTAGTACCTGGTGCTATTTAGCATTTAGTACTGTCTAGCACTTATTGATATTTGGCACTACTAGTCACAGTTAAGACTTAGTAATTGAGTGATAGAACTTAGAAAAATAATGATGGCAATACTAGTCGCAGTTAAGACTTAGTAATTGAGTGATAGAACTTAGACGTTGTAAGAGAACAATACAACGTCTGTGCTCAACAGATAACAGGATCTCGTATGCAAGAGAGAAAAGTTGATAGTATGGAGAATCCAAAAATTGATTACTGTAAAATTGATACAATAGATGGCGCTGCCTCCCAGCCGTGCACTCGTGTGTGAGAAGCTTCGATGGCATGCTGGAAACAGTAGAGGACGGAGGCTGGATGCTAAGGAATCAGGGTTGCTATAGCCAGTGATAATGATGGGCTTCACGGGCTTGCTCTTACATAGCCACCAATCATAGTTGGTTAGAGCCAATTGGGAGACCAACCGAGTCGGCCCAAAACGGCCGACTGGAGGTCGGTCCCAAAATAGGCCACCGACCACATGTTAGAATCGTGGCACAGAATAGAGCAACTAACCTACAGTTTCCGTTCGGCCCAGAGCCATCCGGGATCTCGTCTGGGGCTCCAAACGGGCCCCACAACTCGAGAGTGGGCCGCCCCGGGAAATGCTCCGTCTACCTTTAGTGTGGTCAGTCATGGGATGCCTTCTTGCACTTGCATGTAGCCTAGTTGGCAGTGTGCCAACTCTATCTAAAGCCATCCAGCCATCAGGCCACAAATGGCCCCCATCTGGTGTCCAAACCAGGACCTACTAGATAACCGAGCTACTCAAATGCCTTCTCATATGGGGGGGCTTACAAGTAGAGTTAGCTGGTTCCCACGTAGTTACACGAGAGTGGAGCATTGATATCTAACAATGTTGACAGGTCTAAAGAATGGAAGTGCCAGACCATCAAAGGAAGTCATTCAACACACTGCATATTGGGTTTAGATCCCACACAAGCCTTGTTTAGACATTTGTCATGCTTTTGTTCATTCTGCATGGATGAACCATGGGATAAGTGCACCAATTTATCTCATGCAAGTCCATGGACCTTGAATAGGTTGGAGCCCATCAATGGACAAACTGCATCAGACATGGAGAAGGAATCTGTAACATATGCGATGGATAGAGACCATTTGGTTGACATGCTTTAGATGGGTGACCATTTTGCAGTACTACCATTCTCCTACAAATGAAGATAATGAGGATTATTATGTGGTGCTGTGCTCAAAATAAAAAATAGTCCTCATAGAGCAAGAGACGGATGGCTGGGGTAATGTCTTCAACATTGGGGATCAAGTGGCTTCTAGAAACCTTTATGCAAAAATCCCAAAATGCAAAAGCAGTTATCCATTACTAAAAGATGCACCTCTTGCTATAGTGCATGATGATGTGGTGTTGGCAATAACGTTCCAAATGTTGCAAGCAAAGCACAAGGTTAAAGGCCAGAGAACGGTGTATCGTGTACCCCAAGACGTGCACGAACGAATCTTGGCAAACATTTCTCTATAAGAATTGTTGCTGAGCATGTTATTTTGCAATGGCTCTTACATATTTTTATGCGCGTTTTGTATTTTTAGCTGACCCTTTGGGGGCTACTTTTTGTAATACAAAGGCACCTTGTCTTCACAAATTTTTTTTTGAAAAGTTGTGTTTTTTTTTTCAGTACATTGATTAAATGGGAGTGTTTCCATGCTAAGTGAATATGGGACAAATGGCACAAATGTTCAAAATCAAGTGTTTAAATGGGTTAAATGAATATGCATCTATTGGTAAAGAAAAGGAATCCAAAAATTGTGCAAGTGTAGTGATAGTGGAGCTAGCAAACAAATCTTTTCACATGACTTATTTGTTTCTCTTGGGGATGCTCCATAGTGAGGAACTTTCATAGTTTCTAGTACTATTAGTTTTAATTGAGTACTATCATATTATTATTGTTTAGGTACTACTGTCATATCATACTATTAGTCCTATTTTTTAGTGATTGTGTACTATTGTAGTAATTTTTGTAGTTCATATTAAGTTTGTTCTACTATCATATCATACTACTTATTACTATTTGGTTATTACTATTTAGTACTATGTACTACTAAGTAACTCATCTGCTATTAATTGAGAGAGAGAGAGAGAGAGAGAGAGAGAGAGAGAGAGAACCATTGTATTACTATCATATCATACTACCTAGTATTATTTGGTTAGTACTATGTGATACTATGTAGTACTATCTTAAGTAGCACATCTGCTATCAATTGAGAGAGAGAGAGAGAGAGAGAGAGAGAGAGAGAGAGAGAGAGAGAGAGAGAACCATTGTACTACTATCATATCATATTTTTGTAATGCTTTTCCTCTTTTAATATATTGTACTTATAATTTAGAATGAGCCATACAAAGTCAGAAGGCACCATATAAAATCATAATGAGACATATAGAATCAGTCATATGACATTATAGAGCCCAAATGGCTTGGATACAACAACTTTGTGTTGCACTCCACACATTCCAATATACAACTCGGTCAGGCTTGGATGCATACAGCAGCTCTGCGGCCTGCACTCCACACACCCCAATATTAGTATGTTCTAGGAAGGAATGACCCTAGATCGTAGGAGCTTTCGGCCCTTCTTCCTCATCATCCTCGTTAGTAGCCGACCTGAGGGACTGTCGTCTCGGACATCCGAAGTTGCTATTTCTTCTTGGCGTACCCTGAATCTGTAAGGTCTCTAAAGATGTTATCAGCCCTTTTTGCAATTTCATCCTGTAGCTCTAACGTAGAAGAGTGTATAGCTCTATTATACATTGATGGATCTGTAATGCCAGTAAAAAATAACCAATTGTATGAGCACCATAACAGACATGACACATTATGAGTTTGCTTAGACCTGACTAACAGTTAGTATTATTTTATCCAGAACCAAAGTTGGTACTGTATGGTTGAGCAAAAAATACCATAAAAGATAACATATAAAAAAGGACCATATATTTTATTGCATCGACATTGGCTATTTATGCACTAGTTAAAACAATGGCTCACTTGGTACTTTTATCAGCAAACACCAGTACCATTTAACAACACCGATACCATGTAAGAACACCAGTACATTTATCAGCTCACCATTAATTTTATCAGCAAAGTAACCAGCAAAGTCCATATTACAAAGTAACCAGTACAAGTCTGTATTTAGAAAGTAACAACATCTGTATTCATCAATGTACAAGTCCTTTACAATCTGGCCTTCAAGGCCTAGTGTATGGTGGGTATTGGTTTACATAAGGATTATGCCTAAGAATTTGTTGGTACATCTCATGTGGAAGGTCTACTATTCTTTGTTGGATGATAAACCAATCCGTGGGCTTTGGATCTTCAGTTAACAGTGAAATGATAGCATCAACACACCCCATGTTAGCATAATCTGCAGAGAAGAATTTAACGAACAATTTGGCTGGATGCTCACCACGGGCAGCTGCAATGCATTCAATCACATGGCCTTCATAAGGGTATCTCATTGTAAAGGCATGAACACTTTCTCTAGCATTTGCTAAATCCAATAAGTATGGGGGCAACTGATTTGATAGCTCATCATCATTAGGATCTCCATCATAGGCGAAAGGAGTTATGCAGGAATTGAGTGGATTTAATGCTACTTTCAAAGGAGTGTCGTCAACCAAGAGTGTGTTCATGGGATCATAGTCAATGTCATGCATAGCCAATGTACTAAATGGCTTAAGTAGACACATCTCATCTAGCCGTGTTGGGTGGCAAAATTATTCCCTTGTACAACAATCCTCTTGTGCAAAGTTGAACAGGAACTTGAACTCCCTAAACCCATCATATCCCAATTTGCTTTCTATCAAAGACACTATGGGACTCACATTTCTCCTTGTCATACTACTCCATGTAGCGATCTCAAAATGCTCCCACAAAGATTTCATGAAATTGATCAACTGTGGCCGCAAAGAGACGACATGGTTGCCTAATTTATGAATATCACCACCTTGGGCCATTTCAAGAGCAGTCTGCCACCACCTCTTTAACAATATTCCATTCAAATCAAAGATTAACAACTTTTTTTGAGGCAGAACATCTCCAGAGTCACCTAGAAGCAACAATAACACATATACAAATCCATCATACTTGAGTTGATGAATTGCAAAAAGAATTTCATATAAACATACGAGAAGATAAATTGCAAAAATAATTTCATTAAAAAAACAAGGAAGATAAATTGCAAAAATGATTTCATTCAAAAAACAAGATAAATTGTAAAAAACAAGAAGATAAATTGCAAAAAGAGTTTCATTTAAAACTTGCGAGACCAGCTCTCATACAATGTCATTTCATAGACGATCTGGTCCTAACATTTGGGCTTGGGCATTTGCTAGGATCAATCAAATACGACTTAGTAACTATTTGACTAAATTTCCTCTTCTTTGTCCCTGCAAGCCGGAGAAGGCTACCTAGTATTGTGTCATCCTCCATTTGCTCTCCATCAAAGCTGTCAGGCAGTTTAGGCTTTAGCCCTGATATAATCTCAGTTGCCTCAGTGACCCTCTCACTGCTATCTCTGTTGAGCTTTTCACCACTATCCGTGTGTTCACCCTTGCTATTCTTTCTAGTCAACTCCCCACTGCCACCTATGTCTTCGTCCTTACTGTGGTTTCCCGGCATGTCCAATCTTGCTATTGCTTCCTCTGTAATCCTGTATGGTTGCTGCAGATTTTCTTCATCCAAGTTCAGCAGATCATCTTCATCCAAGTGCTGATCATCTTTGATGTCTCCAGTTAGATTGTCTACAAAGAAATAAAGTCAGATCAGAAATGTGTTTGAGGTGCTGTACATAGAAGACTGTAAATGTGCATCTTCACAAAAAAATACATACCCTCCTTTTCCTCTATATTCTTGCTTCTGTACAATGACCGCACAACAAATTTCTTCTTGTGTTTATGTGGCGCTTCATCTTAGTAAGAGCTTCCTTAACTGGCAAACTTTCATCTGCTGAATAATATATAATACATGAATAGATGCAATATATAAAACAGGAATAAATGAAATAGATAAAACAGGAACTTATAAAAATAAATATCCTCTTTTGGCCATATAGGAAAAAAAAAAGGTCCTATCTCTCTCCTCTGCAACTTGCAGATCCCCTTGTGCCACTGCGTGCTGCTTTTTTACTTTGTCCAACATTTCATCCTCGTCATATTCCTGATCCCCAACATCCTCCAAGGAGTTGTCATCTTCCAACTGACTTCCATCGAATAGTTGTTCATTGTCTTCTTTTCCACACGAGCCATGCCCCTCTACCTGTTGTTCTTTCTTGGTATCTATGAACACATTTGAAATGTTAGGAGTTTCGCATTTCTCATTTTCAACAGCTTCAGCTTGCTTTGTACTAGTCTTCAACTTTTTTGGACATGGTATTTTAGTCTCTTTACCTGTTTGTGTAAGGAAAAGAATAATTATTTGAAACTAATTTCAAAAGGCAAATAGATTATTTAAAGATAGACAATAATAAAAAAAATAGTAGTATTTAAACTTAAAGGAAATATGGTCCTTGAGGGGTCCCCTTTAGGGGTAAGGGACATATCCCAACACAACCCTTGCCCCTAAAGGGGACCCCTCAAGGGCCATATTTCCATGGGTTGTGTTGGAGTCCAGATGTGATTCGTACTAAACAGTACTAAGTGCTAAGTGCTACTAATAGTGCTAAATACTACTAATACTGCTAAGTACTGCTACATAGTACTACATACTACTAATACTACTAAGTACTAAACAGTACTAATGCTAATCCTAATACTACTAGATAATACCAAGTGGTAACTAAGGTACTAAATACTACTAATACTAAATATACTAAGTGCTAACTAGTGCTAAATACTACTAAATACTACTGATACTAAATAGTACTAAATACTGCTAAATACTACTAATACTAAATAGTACTAAGTGCTAACTAGTACTAAATACTACTAAATACTATTGATACTACTAAATAGTACTAAATGCTACATATTAAATAGTACTAACTGCTAAACTTAGAGTGCTAAATAGTAGATGATAAATAGTATTAAATGTTAAATAGTACTGAATGTTGAATAGTACTAAATGATGAATAGTACTAAATGTTAGATAGTGCTAAATGGTACTAAATGCTTAGTAGTATTTAGCCTTTTAGGCTATCCTTTTAGTACTAAATGATATGTAGTACTAAATGATATATAGTACTACATGCTAGGTGGTGCTAATATTACTAAATGTTGAACAGTCCTAAATGCTAGATAGTGCTGAATAGTACTACATGCCAAATACTACTTAATGCCAAATAGTGTTAAATGTTAAATAGTGTTGAAACACACAGTACTAGCAGTGCTAGATAGTACTAAATAGTACTAAATGCTTAGTAGGATTTAGGCTTTTTAGCTATCCTTTTAGTACTAAATACACAATACTAGCAGTGCTAGATAGTGCTGAAACACAAATATACTAGTAGTTCTAGATAGTGCCAAATAGTACTAAATGCTTATGCTTTTAGTGCTAAATGCTAAATAGTACTAAATGCTAGGTAGTGCTAATATTACTAAATGTTGAACAATCCTAAATGCTAAATAGTACTTGATGCTAAATAGTGTTGAATAGTACAAAATGACAAATACTACTAAATGCCAAATAGTGTTAAATGCTAGATATTGATGAAATACACAATACTAGCAGTGCTAGATAGTGCTAAATAGTACTAAGGGCTAAATAGTACTACTGAATGCTAAATAGTGATGAATACTACTAAATGCTAAATAGTGCTGAATACTACTAAATGCTAAATAGTGCTAAATAGTACTAAAGTCTAGATAGTGCAAAATGTTAAGCATTGCTAAATGCCAAATAGTTCTAAAACCTAAATATTGCTAAATCACATAAAGAGTACTATTTAGTACTGAAAAATTGACTTCAAATGTTCAACATATACAATATTATATTACTCTATTGAGTAATAATTAGTAATAAGAAAAAAAGAGTGAAGAAAATATATCTACTTTGTCAAAGCCCATGGTAGCCAAACATGCATTTGACACCAATACATTGCAGGATGGATGAATACATTACAAGTTCTCAGAAAAATGGAATGCTGCACACATGATGTGGTATGTGTGCAAGCATGGTGCAAAAAGCACATCAATAGTTTCTTGAGAAAATCCAAGCCCACAAAAAACACACCTGCACATTTATTGAAAGGCTAAGTACACACTACTTGTAAGAGGACCCAACTCTAAAAATTAAAACATTGATTTGTACATGGAAGTTAAGAATCTCACCATTCAATATTCACGTTCATAGTCGCTACTGCAGAGCCTGTGGGATGGTGAGTTGGTGCTAGATTCAGAACTCCGGGACCCTGACTTGGGAGCTTCTCAATCAGATGCTGCATGTTGCTCAAAAAACTTGAGCTTGCTTGGTAGTACTCTCCAACGCTGATTCGCTACTTTTTTGCTGATTCAAATATTACTTTTGCTGCATCTAGTTCTACCTCAAGTTTTGCTACATCCTTTAAGAACTCGTCCTATAGTACACTACCATGTAATAAATTGTCTACTTTACTATGCACCTAGCTAAGTGTATGTACAATTGATTCAACTTTTGTGAGGGCTTCGCCCTCAGTTGCAGTAGCAGCCTCAAAATCTGCATGCAATCTTGCATTCTCTTTTGATACTGTACCCTTCCACTCATGCAGTACACCTTCTTGCTCCATGCTGAACTTTCATTGATCCTGTAAACTTACAAGCTCTCGTTTTACTGTAGACATGCCTACATCATGTTCGTGCTTGATACACGTGCTGTCTAAGCTATCCGAGTGCAGATTCACGTCTCTATGTTGAGCAAAGTCATCCCAATCCACATCTACTCCATGAGTAGATGCAGCGAATGCCCACGCCAACATTGTACCAATTTCATTGTTCGTGATTGTTTTTGAATTGTAAATCCTATAGTAAATATTCATAAAATCGTTCAACAAGGATTTCTTTAGCCGACCTATATGAAAGCCATGCCGGCTCTCTTTGTTGTTGTTTCCCCATATTTCTCAGATCCAGGTGTCCAACTCCAGATATGATTCTGTCTTCGCTCTCAGGAAAAATCTCCATCCAAGATTGACTCCATTCGGAATTGCTATTGGTTTGCTGTCGTTAGTCTTTGGCTTCTCTTTGGTTGGAGTAAGAATAGAAGCTGCTTTGCTGTCCATAGCCTTTCCCTTCTCTTTGGTTGCAGACTTCGTGGATGGAGTGTTTCTTCTTGGAGAAAGGACATCGGGCTTCTTGGAGGCGGGAGATGTGATTCCTTTGGGCTTCCTTAGAGACATGGCGGTCTTCAGCTACTGCAAAGAGAGTAACATTTTAGTACTAGGACTCACACTAAGATGAAACAGAGTAAAATAACAAAGAGAGAGAGAGAGACGGAGAGAGCAACAACAAAAGCAGAAAGTTTGCATGTCGATAGAAGGAATGGCAAAAGACAATCGCATGCAGGTCTGAATATTGAAGTATGGGGGGAAAGCATTTGGAGAATGGAGGAAAAGCAAAGAACGAATAGAGAATGGGGGAAAAGAGAAGAACGAAGAGAGAGAGAGAGAGAGAGAGAGAGAGAGAGAGAGAGAGAGAGAGAGCGACCCGCGTCAATGTCCTTCGAGAAAATTCGACGTGGAAATCAGAAGTTCAGAAGTTCGAAAATGGAAGCTGAAAATCAGAAGTTCGAAAGTGGAAGTGATAGAGTGCAGGTTTGAAAGTGAAACGAGGAGATGTAGTGCATGAAAATGTGTGTATGAGCATGATAATACGTACATGAGAATATCTTGTGCATGAGAATCTATAATCAATAAATATATTAGTGCACATCGATTTGAGAAATGTCTCCATATAGCACACTCATAGCACACTACTTAGTACTACCACATTCATGCCAATAGTACATACACTGTAGCATGCTTTCACCCATGGGTCTTCTTATTATCCCCGATCTTTTGAGTAGAGGACTTGTCTTTTATCCTTGCATTTAATGTCATGTGCAATATCTCCTTTTTCCTTCAAGGGACAATAGATAAAAACATTACACAGCTCCATTGAAGATAAGATGCCACTCCTGCAAGCACCCCAGCGCAACCAGTGCAACAAAGCCAGGAGTCCATGCAAAAATGAAACAACGTACTTGTCCGGGAAAATCTTGGACTAACACATAGTATACAATTTCTCCCTTGATGTAGGAACTCGGGGGGGTCACTATGTATAAACCCTCTATACCACGTGCGTTCAAGGCCTATTTCTAAAATCCCTTATCTATAAATTTTTCATTAATAAAACGTACCCCTTTTCTTTACAAATCTGTAAATTTTTCCCAAAACTATTTTAAATAGTCCCTTATGTATATTTATTTCTGTAAATTTTAGAAACAAAAAATATCCTTCTGTTGAACTCACGTGATAGGGTTACATATGATGAGTGACCCCCCCGAGTGCAGGAATAAGTCCCTTTTGGGACCAATCATGACCAAATAGCAATTAGAAGAAACCGTCTCCATTAGATGGGTTTGCAATATGCAGTGTTTTATAGGCCCTTTTTCAGAAGTTGCTCTCCACACTCCTCATTGCTTTACTATATTTCACAGAGTATTCAACCTCAAATAGAGCCTTGTTGGATAGGTTCCGTGTGGCCTTCCTCACAACATGTGCAAAGTGTTCTTGCAAGCACTCAGAGTTGCATATCAATGTATGTAATATTAACTAGACTTGCATATACTTTATTCCCCCACAAAAACTATTCACCTTCCATACAAGTTGTGAGAGCACCATGGCCGGGGCAGTATACCAAATCGATAAACCTCATTTTCTTCTCTCCATTGCCATCTCAACCTCCACCCATCTTCTACCCTCCTCGGGCAATAGACGGAGAAGGGATGACTTGTCCACCGTTCCAAAATTTTGAAACAAGAATATCTTGTGTGACAAAGTTGGTGTCACATGAGCCCTAGCAACCTTGCATGACGATTTCCATGAGTGCAATTCTCTAAAGTCAAAACAACATTCAAATTTTAACAATGCATAAGATGCACTCATTTTTGGACTTCAATGCGAGGAGCAGTTCTCCCTCTTTGCTTTTGTCCACTTTCAAAAATTGACATCTCATGTGAACATGGCGAGATGTAATGTTGGTGGAAGAAAACCAAAAAACACACGATCAAATATTTAGAGTTCCAAAGCAGCGTCTCAGTAGTGCAGAAATAGTCCACGAAGGCAACTAGCCTTCAAAAATCCGAGCCAACCAGGCCTTAAGCCTATGATTGCCATCCCACTCCAAGAACTTCGTGCCTTTCAATTCCTCGCACTCACCTGGTAGTTCATTCTCAAACTGCTCATTCACAGCCGCCCAAGTTGGCCCCCATTCCTGCAAATCGAGGTGGGAAACTTCCAAGTGTGCCTCAATTCCTTGCTTTTGAAGGGACACAAGAAAAGGCGCATTGGACTCCACATAGTGCTTTGCATCGAAATTGTCCCTTAGCAAAGAAATTCCACTCGAACCTATACGGATAGACTAATTTGGTAGCAATCTACACAAAGGTATAAGGGGGGGTGCCGAATTTTTTGGAAGATAAAAGCTTGTCATCACATCTTGCAGTAGTCCAAGCTCTCTCTTTGCCAAGAACCCGCTAATGGGAATTGTTGGCCCTTTCTTCACTACCTACTACTCTGAAACTATCGCCTTGGGCATGCATTTCATCAATCCCAACCTCATCACCTTCTACTTCGGCAAAAAGTTCATATGTGGCCGTGCCTTGTTGTTGTGAGACCTGCTCCTCCTCGGCATGATCTTAACATGCAGGAATTTCCAGTGTCCGAGTATGAGAGGTCGCCTCTATGCTCAAATTCAACCACCAGTAATCCCAGATCGCAACATGTTGATCTGCATTTTGCACACCGACCCATATTTTCTACCTGTCTCAAACCATTCCTTTTTCCCCACCTCCTTTGGTGTGCGCACCACCTTTTCTTGAAGGATCCTCTTTGCCTCTTCTTCATCCAGTGGGGAGAACCCTGCATGCAACTTCTTCGGCAAGGCTTCATGATAGAGCATCATGTTGGTTTTCACAAACTTCCTCGATCATCGCACCTTCAAAACTAGCAAGCATCCTCAAGGCTAAATCAATACGCCCACTGCCCTCACTGATGCTCTCACTACACTATAGGAAAGAGTCACTTCGGCTTCTCTTCAAGGGGTATTCGCACACTAGCTCAGGGAGCTATATGTGGTTTGCAATGCACAGACCTCACTTGCCCACAAATATCACCATGGTCTTTTGTATGGCATGAAATTACTAAGAGATATAGAGAATGCACCCTCGATGCTAATGTAATCCCCATACTACGGTCTCATTAGGGCATTGACTCCATATATAATGACATGGAAGGCTAAAAGCTAGAGCCACATCTAGCATCTACCATGAGACCACAATGTAATACATAGAATGCATTCTAGCAGCCTATTTGAGTGGTCCACTTGCTAGGAAACAAGGAAACAAGTGACTTGCATTTATTTTCAAGGCTAGTAGCAACAACTTGGTTCATATAATGGTATATATGCTAGAGTCCCACCTACAAAGTAACACTACCATTAAGCATTGAGGATAGTGCCTCCAAAACTTGGGCCTATGAAGTTGGTAGATCTAGGTGATATGGGCTGGGAATGCATTATCATGTCACTTGTGGCTGCTCCCATTATGGTAGGCATTGGCTTAGACGAAGCAATATCTAAGATGTTCTTGTGAAGTTCTTGGAAAAGACTCATTAATCGAGGTGCATGCTTGGGGGGTGCACTACAGTTAAGAAACCCTCTATATAACGTGTGTTCAAGGGGTATTTTCAAAACCCCTTACCTATGAATTTTTTATGTATAAAAGGAGCCCTTTTCCTTTATAGAGTTATGGCTTTTTTTTCAAAATTGATTTAAAAAACCCCTTCTATAAATGTGCTTCTGTAAATTTGCCACGGAATGTTGAATTAAAAAACCCATTAATTTGAATTCATGTGGATTATTTACATATTGTTAGGTGAAACCCTTGAGGGTGCATATTGCAGTGACATGGCATCCTATCAATGCTCAATGATGCTAATATATGGCTAGGTATTTATTGGCTATGAATTGCTAATTTAAGGATGGAAAGTGACATATAAACTAAAAGAAATATTGTCAAATCCTTTTCAAAAATGGGGAAATTTTGTTACAACTATTTTGTTTTGTGTAAAGTGGCAATTGGGACTGTCCTATGCCTTCGAGCTTGGGATAATTGGAGTTGTGCTAATTGTAGTTAGGATAGCTAGGACTATGCTAGGAAATTTTTGTATCACTTGGGTTTTAGTTGAACAGGTCACTATGATCGAAAGAGAATGCAACATCGACAAAAAAGGTGGGTATGATGAAAGAAACGAATGGACTACTTATAGCCACCGACTAGACCTTTAGCAACTTGCACCTATGTTGCGAGAGGTCCCAAAATGCTCTATGTAAAGTAGGGTGATGGAAAACATGATACAATGGATAAACAAGAGTAGCTATTAGCTACATACTGTGAACCCATACATAGAAATAGATGAGGGGGATGATTTACATGAATGACTATCGTAAAATGGGCTTGATTGTGAAAAATGTCACTCCTATTGATGAACCCTCTTATAGTTGACATGAGATGAATATTTCTCCTATCGACAAAGTCGCTCCCATTTAGATCACCTAGCTTAAGCGCATTAATTGGGATGTGATGAATGGCTGCTTTTAACTAAGATTGCCAACTATACATATGCACATATGTCATTGATATTCTATGGAGGAAAGGACAACATGGAAGTATGGAACTTAGGGACTCGTTAAAATTAGCTTGAGATGTATAGGTACTCATACCAATATAGAGAAGGGGAAAGTAGAAAAATACATGAAGGGGGATTGAATAGCAAAGGGGAGTGAAAGAAAGGGAAAGCACGAAGATAGAGAGTGCAAGGAGGGAGACGAAGTAAGCGTGCGTTCCTACAAGGTAATGAGTATGGTGGCTGAATGTTTACTCTAAATTCAATGTGGCATTCCCACAATGTATGAGTATGGTGGTCATATGTTTGCCACTCGTTTGCTATTAATTCAAGAGTTGCTCATGGGAACGTTCATCTCTCTATTTGGGTAATGGCTGTGAAGTATTAATTCCCTCATTTTTATGCTCATTGTTGCAGTTAAACAAAGCAATGGATTGGCCTAATCTCCCCGAAATTTACTCCCCTTCTATTTTCAAATCTAACGTCACCTAGATCCTTGATGTTAGTGGAAGCTTATCGAGAGCCAATGAGCAAGGCAAGATTTTTAGAGAATGACTACACTCCTAGATTTAGAGTGTATATATAATCCTCATGTGGGCGAAATAGGACTTCTATAGTCCCTCTCGACTCATCTACTTTTTAGTCCTCTTAGCTCCCAACGTTGGGATGGTAAACATCCAAGTGCTCATAAAGGACCAAGCTAGATGTACTCTGTTGGTCTTTAAAACGATACAAGCTTCCAATTCACTTCGGTCAGGTGGTAAAACTCGAGACATTTGATTTAGTGGCTTTCTTTCCCAAGAAAGATCGACATCACCTTACCTACCCTCGGGGTTCTTAGTGATGCTATGTAGAGCTTCTCAAGCTGTAATCATTCATTGTATTTTTTCTTTAATAAAATTTTTCTCTTTGTTCGGAAAAAAAAGTGCTCATAAAGCGCCAAATAAATCACTTAAATAGACAAATATGCTATGAAAATGAATCACTTAAATATACAAATATGCTATGCAAAGAAAATTTTGGGGTTGCCAAATTACAATGTATTTGAATAGCAAATACATGGAGGAGACAAGGATAGATTCTACCAAACGACGATAAGTGCTAGATACGGGCAGAAGCTATTGCGAGCAGGTCTGTGTCCCGAGTCACTAGACTAGTTTTATTGATTAGTGACCAGCAAATACATGAATATTATCGAGGAGACAGAGTGATCTCCGATACGGATTTACCATAAGACGACGAGCCCTGCTGCAGATCGTAGGTGGGAAGTGTGCGGCGGATGCAAGACTGAAGCAGAGGCGGTTCTTCACATTCCTCGCTGCCCTTCAACCACATCACGACCACGCTCATTCTTGGCCTCAGCTCAGGATCCTCTTGTACGCACCACAATGCAGCCTTGATCGTCCTCTCCAGCTGCTCTCTATCGTATGCTTCGCCCAACCGCTTGTCTACAACTTCCGTCACTGATCCCCGTTCTTTCCTTGTCAAGGATACCCACGATGGAAAATGCCACTTCTCAGATTCCAGAAAGGTGAACTCCATATTCCTCCTCCCTCCTACAATTTCCAAGAGCACCATTCCGAAGCTGTAGACATCACATTTCGTATTCGCTATAGAATTCAACATCCACTCAGGCGCTATGTAACCGGGAGTCCCTCTTACTCCCGTCTCCACACGCGAGATGGCTCTGTTCATCTCCCTGGATAACCCAAAATCGGCCACTCTGGGGGAGAAATGCTCGTCCAGCAAGATATTTTGAGGCTTTATGTCGAAGTGCAAAATGGGATGGATACACTCCTCGTGCAGATACGCTATCCCTTGAGCAGTCCCCACCGCCACACGGAAACGGGTCTCCCAATCTAAGACTACGTTGGCATTTGGGTCAAAGAGCCACTGATCCAAGGAGCCGTTGGGCATGTATTCATAAACAAGCAGTCGCTTAGAGCGTTCGGAACAGAAACCCTGCAACCGGACAATGTGGAGATGGTTGATTCCGCCAATGGTGGCCACTTCAGCCAGAAATTGCTTCTGTCCTCCAGCTACAGCTTCTAGCTTTTTCACAGCCACTTTTCTCCCGTCCGAGAGAGTCCCGTAAAAAACTGTTCCGAATCCACCTGCACCCAACTTCTCGAAGAAGCCACTGGTTGCCAACCGCAGTTCCTGATAAGTGAATCTATGCGGTAAGGATGGCAAAACACGAAGGAGCTGGTCATCTGCGTCGTTGTCTGACTCAGTTTCCGAGTATAAGGTCCGGCTTTTTCTCATCCATAACGTCCACGCAGTTGCGAGAGCTACAGAAAGAACAAGCAAAACGCTGCCCCCAGCAGACAGAAGCACCATAAGGATACGATGGCTGGACGAAGAGGACGCATGGCTACTTGACGTTGCACGTGGAGGGACCGGGAGCAATTTGAGGAAGGCAGAGTAATCAGATCCATTGGACACAGAATTATTTACCTCGATGAGATTTAGCACTGTCCCTACAGCAAGGCAGGAAGACGTGCTGTGTTGGTAGAACACAGCGTGGCAGGAACAGTTTGAGAGGCACTGATGAGTGCAATCTTGGAGAGAAACTGAGGCAAGATCAGATGTCCACCCGGGTACTAGCATGGGAATGATCGTTGTGTTGGGGTATTCTTGCAGGAATAGTTGGGAGCTAGCTCTGGGCGGCTGCGTGTCTGTGCACTGAGGGAGAGTTACTGCAGGCTTGCAACCTCCTTTAGAATTGAGGAAAGATACAAAAGTCGCATTGGCTGGAGAGGCGGGGCATCTGCAACCTGAGGGATGACCGTCGTCACTAATGACTGCGTAAGCTCCGCAAGAACTAGGATTGGTTTTAGATGTGTAAAAATAATGAGCCGACCCTGCAAACGACCCCAGAAGAACGTATGAGCCGCGAAGAGCATCTAACTGGTCTATTGGTGGTGTGCCTTGGAGCCCGGTGTCACGTTTTTGATAGGGTCGCAAGTATCCGTCGTCATCAAGCCGGAGAAAATCTGGTTCTCCTACTTGAGAGTCTTCCAAAATGCAGGTGATGGAATTCGGGCAAGGTGGAGGCGGTGCAATGGTGAAGTTCTTACCTCGAAGCAAAGCGATACTAGAGGCATTGGAGTCGAGGCAAGGATGCTGAAGTGCGGTGGAGAGGCTAACCTGGGGATCCTGGATGTTGTAAGACCAGATGCCAGCGAGAGAGAGAACAACGTAAGGGAGGGGCTGAGGGAGGTGGATGTAGAAGACAATCCCGGAGGGATACATGACAGCAGAGTAGAGGGAAGAGTTACTAGTCAATTGCATGCCAGGCTTGAGGGGCTGGGAGCGCAAGAGGGTGTTAGTGGGAAATTGGAAGCTCTCCCAGATGGATTCGTTGCGCTGATTATAGAGGACGAGGTTACCAGTGTCGTAGAGGAGGGCAGCAGCTGCGCCGCTCACGTTCCAAACAACACGATGGTTCCATTCGTCGTAGAGACGCAGTCCTCCATCCTCCCCTCCCAAGAACTCCAGCGACGCCTGCCCGCTTACCGGGTGCTTCAAATTGGCGCTCCACACCCGCACAACACCGCCTGAATTGCCCAAAGTGCAAATCGAAAGCACGTATAACCCATCCACCTCACCATCGGCTACCGCCATCTCACTCGTGTTGATTTCCAAGAATGACAAATAATAGTTTTTAAGCGTCGAAGTCAAAACCGTAGGGGAAATGTCTGGACGGAAAGAGTAGTCTGTGCTGGTAAAGTTGCTTGAAAGGTTGCTTGAAGTTCTCGGTGTGCGGGTGTAGGTGAAATTGGTTCCACCTCCCCCCTGGCGGGCGTAGTTGAAGTTGCTTGGAGCTCCCGCGGCGAGAGTCATTCCCCATAAAACTATTAATAGTATTGCTGCTGCACCAGGAACGTAACGCTGGAATCTGTTCGAACTCCCCATATTTGACTCGCTCTCTCTTGTCTCACAGCTCGGTTACAAACTCAGAAGATCAGAGGGGTTGAGCAGAGGTATACTCGTTTGAGCAGAGGTATACTCGTTCTTTTGGAGCACAAGCGCAAAGCCGACGATGGTTGCAGAGCTTGTTCCGTAAGACAGGCAGGCCAAGTACAAGCAGGGATTAACCTCCTCGCGAGAGATCAAAGGTTCTTGGCAGCAGAAGATGGTTTTCTGATAACAGGCTGCTCCAGGGAAGTTTGCAAACACGGCCAGCTGGGCCCTCCACCATTAGCTAGTGGCCGTCCTATCAACAGTATCCAGTCCACCAGCCAGTCACATCGATTTCGTTGTCATTCGCGTGTATGAATGGGAGGCCGTGTGCCTCCCCATTTGGAAACAAGTGAAAAACAATAACTGACCCATGTCATTCAATAGGTCTGCCCAAAATAATAGGGAGGCGAAGGGGGTTAGGGATGAGTGGTGGAGTTAGGGAAGCTAAGAGAGAGAATGGGGAGGCGAAGGGTGAGTGCGCTACGGACGAGTGGTGGAGTGAGGGAAGCTGAGAGAGAGAGAGAGAGACCCAAAATCGTTAGTTGTGCATAATTGCCCCATTTATTGGGCAGCTTTAACAAAGGCCAATGAGAAAAATCTAGAATTTATGAAATTTAAAAACTCCCCTATTTTAGCTTTGCCAAAGTAGAACCATTGCTAAGGCTACCCTGTAAGGGCAGGCCAAAAATCAATTAGCCCACTAATCCATGGGGGAGAGTGAAGGGAGGGAGTGGTATTATTGTTGTGAAAGCCACGTGCCAATGGTAACCAAAAAATTAAAGATCTTTCTAGATGCAGGTCCAAAGGTCATAAAAAAACTGCAGCAGTTGATCACGATGCCGCCTCCGCCCTACTTGATGATTCGCCCTCTGCCATCCTCACCTTTGCCATCCACCTTTGCCATCCTCACCTTTGCCATCCACCTTTGCCATCCTACTGCACCAACCAACAATTGAGAGCTTGCTGGAGGGGCGAAGGAGAGGAGCTCGATTGAGAGCTTGGTGGAGGGGAGGAGCCAGAAGTTACGAGGAGGGAGGGGGGGGGAGGGGAGCTAGAAGTTACGAGGGGGGGGGGAGTTATGAAGGGGGGGGGGGATGGAAGTTAGAGGGCTATGGCTTCCGTTCCAGTGCAAGAGAAGGGACAGCCTTGCGAGGAGGTAGGCAGCAATCGATACAGTGGAGAGGAGATGAGTTGATGGCTGAGTGGGTGGCGATGGACATGGAGGTAGCCTGCGACGGGAGGTTGGAGGCGGAGAGGCGACTGAGGTAGAGGAGGCAAGGGATGGGCGGCGAGGATGGGGAGGAGGGGCAAGGGCGCTTGATTTTTTTTTAAGTTTTTTAAAAATCTATTTAAAAATTATTATTTTTAATTGAGCACCCTTTGAGCCTCTATCACAACTTATGCTATCAAATGAAACATTTTCTTGACAAAACTTTCCAAATCTCTTCTCGCCTTCAATTTTAATCTAAACTTCAATGTGGGAATTGGTTACTACTCAAAATTACCATCACAATGCAAAAGGTCCCATGCAAAATCGATGCCTAAATTAGGAGTTATAGATTTTAGGAAATTTTGGGAGCCATTAGGAGCCTTCGGAGGGCTAACATAGAATAGGTACCCATGACATTGTAAAACTAGGTTTGTTGCCTTGCCTAACAAAGATTATCTTATGAAAAATTAAAGCTGCATGGTTCGAATTCTCAAAGGTTCTTCATTCCTGAAACTTCCAACAGCCTTAGCCTTTGATATAAGGCTTCCTCTACTCACTCCCCCTTTAGTACTTGGGTTAAATAATTCATTTTAAGCTATGTCTAAGAAGAGTGCACATTATTTAAGAGGGTAGGATTAGAACCCACAATCTTGTCAATCTTGTCTTTCCCACATGTGAGCCCTACCACTAAGCTATAGAGTGAAATACCATACATAGTGCTAACTAAGATATTATAAATGGTCCCTCTTCCCCCTTCCCCTTTAGTACTTGCCTTCTTCTTTAAAGACCCCTTCAAATGGTTCCCATTCCCCCTCCCCCTTTAGTACTTGCCTTCTTCTTTAATGCCCCCTTCTTAAGTGGTCCCTCTTAATTGAAACTCCTCCCTCCCCCCTTTATCCCTTAGTTTAATCATGCCCTTTCCCTCTTCCTTTTCACCCCTCTTAACTTCTCCACAACTAATTAATGGGAAATTTCCATTTTTCAATGTATGGGGGGACATACTCCCATCTCCTTGCTCCTGCCAATGACTGGGATATTGAAGGAGAGGGAGAGACAGAAAGGAGGCAGGGTTGAGCGAGGAAGTAAGAGATGGGTGTTTGAGTGGAGGGACAGAGGCGGAGGGAGAGGGAGGTGAACAACAGGAGAGAGGGGAGGGAGAGGGAGGAAACAAGGCGTGAGTAGAGGGGGGAGGTTGAGTGAGGCAAGAGAGAGGGGAAAGGGGTGTGGTTGAGTGATGGATGGGAGGGATGAGCGATCGGGAGAAACATATTAGATTAGATTAGATTAGAGTGGGTCATAGCTTAGGTTTATTTTTTGCTAAGAGAGTGGCAAATACTAATTAATAGAATATAATATTGGAGGTATCACTCATCTTTTCATATAAAGTAGTGATATATGATGTATTTTTTGGCCTGCCCAAGTTAAGGAAGGTCTTAAAAATGGTTTATTTTGAAAGCTAAAATTATTTTGTGGGATTTTAGAGCTTGTTTTAAAACTTCCCAATGACGTTTAATTGAAGTGGGGCAATGCAAATGTCATACAAAAAGCCCTATTGTAGTCGACATGGAGCTCTGCTAGTTGCAATGCTGGACAGACTAACTAAAATGTGTGCATTGATTGAGTATAACATGTGTATGCCATATAGCCTTTTCATTTAGTGCCTATGTACAAGATTGTGTCATTGCCCTCTTTTCTTTATGTCACTATGAACCTACTATACATGACATGGGGCCCCACTAGTTGCAACTCACATAACTAGATAAAATGTACAAATTGACCAAAGCATGTGCATGTTGTCTAGCCTTTTCATTCAATGTCTACGTACAAGATTCTCTTTTCATGAGGTCGCTATGACCTTGTTGTATTTGACATGGAGCTAAGACTATTTTAGTAATTTTCACTACTACACACAAGCCCTATTCCGATGCTTAAGCACCAACGTTTAGTGCGTGTGGGATTAGTCAAGTGTCATGCTATATAATGACTTTAGGCAAGTGTCGCTGTATAGCGACGTTTATACAGAGTTGCTATATAGCGACACTTACTAGACTTGTAGATGGTCATTATATAGCGACACTGAGACAGTTTCCTATAGCGACATTTTAAAGAGAGTGTTTTTTCCCATACCGACCTTTAAAGATAGTTTTTTCCAATGACAATTTTTTTTTCCTTTCCATACCATACGCAAAATCTCGGAAATTGATTTTAGACGATTTAGTATTTTCATTCTTGATGTAAAATGGTTTAGAACTATTTACAATGGTCCGCATGCGAGAGTGAGGAAAGACAGTAGCGGTTTCTTTGTAATAGACTCCACCAAACTTTGGACTGATGAAAGTGCTACTTTTGTTCTTCCCGAGCATTGTGAGCAGGTGCATACTAATGATTTCATTAATCGAAGCTTTCATTTTTAAAGATCCATTGATACATGTACTTAAGCAATTTCATATATATAATTGATGGCATTTGGCAGCCATCTTCAATATAGGTGGTTTTTTATCCGGATTGTTCTGATTCAAGATGGTGGTATGTGATCCAAGTTGCACCACGAAGTAAGCAATTTTTTGAAGATAGAGATGTGGATATGGAGATTCCACTACCAATGCCGGATCTAATTGATGTATGATGTAGTGATATATGATGTATTTTTTGGCCTGCCCAAGTTAAGGAAGGTCTTAAAAATGGTTTATTTTGAAAGCTAAAATTATTTTGTGGGATTTTAGAGCTTGTTTTAGAACTTCCCAATGACGTTTGATTGAAGTGGGGAAATGCAAATGTCATGCAAAAAGCCCTATTGTAGTCGACATGGAGCTCCGCTAGTTGCAATGCGGGACAGACTAACTAAAATGTGTGCATTGATTGAGCATAACATGTGTATGCCATATAGCCTTTTCATTTAGTGCCTATGTACAAGATTCATGTGTCATTGCCCTCCTTTCTTTATGTCACTATGAACCTACTATACATGACATGGGGCCCCACTAGTTGCAACTCACATAACTAGATAAAATGTACAAATTGACCAAAGCATGTGCATGCCGTCTAGCCTTTTCATTCAATGTCTATGTACAAGATTCTCTTTTCATGAGGTCGCTATGACCTTGTTGTATTTGACATGGAGCTAAGACTATTTTAGTAATTTTCACACTACACACAAATCGTATTCCGATGCTTAAGCACCAACGTTTAGTGCGCGTGGGATTAGTCAAGTGTCATGCTATATAATGACTTTAGGCAAGTGTCACTGTATAGCGACGTTTATACAGAGTTGCTATATAGCGACACTTACTAGACTTGTAGATGGTCATTATATAGCGACACTGAGACAGTTTCCTATAGCGACATTTTAAAGAGAGTGTTTTTTCCCATACCGACCTTTAAAGATAGTTTTTTCCAATGAAATTTTTTTTTTCCTTTCCATACCATACGCAAAATCTCTGAAATGGATTTCAGATGATTTAGTATTTTCATTCTTGATGTAAAATGATTTAGAACTATTTACAATGGTCCGCATGCGAGAGTGAGGAAAGACAATAGCAGTTTCTTTGTAATAGACTCCACCAAACTTTGGACCGATGAAAGTGCTACTTTTGTTCTTCCCAAGCATTGTGAGCAGGTGCATACTAATGATTTAATTAATCGAAGCTTTCATTTTTAAAGATCCATTGATACATGTACTTAAGTAATTTCATATATATAATTGATGGCATTTGGCAACCATCTTCAATATAGGTGGTTTTTCATCCGGATTATTCTGATGCAAGATGGTGGTACGTGATCCAAGTTGCACCACGAAGTAGCAATTTTTTGAAGATAGAGATGTGGATATGGAGATGCCACTACCAATGCCGGATCTAATTAATGTATGATGTAGTGATATATGATGTATTTTTTGGCCTGCCCAAGTTAAGGAAGGTCTTAAAAATGGTTTATTTTGAAAGCTAAAATTATTTTGTGGGATTTTAGAGCTTGTTTTAGAACTTCCCAATGACGTTTAATTGAAGTGGGGAAATGCAAATGTCATGCAAAAAGCCCTATTGTAGTCGACATGGAGCTCCGCTAGTTGCAATGCTAGACAGACTAACTAAAATGTGTGCATTGATTGAGCATAACATGTGTATGCCATATAGCCTTTTCATTTAGTGCCTATGTACAAGATTGTGTCATTGCCCTTCTTTCTTTATGTCACTATGAACCTACTATACATGACATGGGGCCCCACTAGTTGCAACTCACATAACTAGATAAAATGTACAAATTGACCAAAGCATGTGCATGCCATCTAGCCTTTCTCAATGTCTACGTACAAGATTCTCTTTTCATGAGGTCGCTATGACCTTGTTGTATTTGACATGGAGCTAAGACTATTTCAGTAATTTTCACTACTACACACAGGCCCTATTCCGATGCTTAAGCACCAATGTTTAGCGCGCGTGGGATTAGTCAAGTGTCACGCTATATAATGACTTTAGGCAAGTGTCGCTATATAGCGACGTTTATACAGAGTCGCTATATAGCGACACTTACTAGACTTGTAGATGGTCATTATATAGCGACACTGAGACAGTTTCCTATAGCGACATTTTAAAGAGTGTGTTTTTTCCCATACCGACCTTTAAAGATAGTTTTTTCCAATTACAATTTTTTTTTCCTTTTCATACCATACGCAAAATCTATGAAATTGATTTCAGACGATTTAGTATTTTCATTCTTGATGTAAAATGGTTTAGAACTATTTACAACGGTCCACATGCAAGAGTGAGGAAAGACAGTGGCGGTTTCTTTGTAATAGACTCCACCAAACTTTGGACCGATGAAAGTGCTACTTTTGTTCTTCCCGAGCATTGTGAGCAGGTGCATACTAATGATTTAATTAATCAAAGCTTTCATTTTTAAAGATCCATTGATACATGTACTTAAGCAATTTCATATATATAATTGATGGCATTTGGCAGCCATCTTCAATATAGGTGGTTTTTCATCCGGATTGTTCTAAGTAATTTTTTGAAGATAGAGATGTGGATATGGAGATGCTACTACCAATGCCGGATCCAATTGATCCAGATGGATCTAGCGAAGAAGAAGAAGATCACAACATGAGCCAAGAGGAAGATGCGCATAATGACATCCTACGGGAGGAAGATGGAGATCACAATATTGAGGAAGAAGATGACGATCATCAAGAATCACCACACTTTATTGAAGAAGATGATCAAGTCTTAGGTGAACGTATGATGCCAGAGTATGATGATGATATAGAAGATCAACTTGGTATAGAGTTAGAGATAGACTTGTTTGGTGCATTAGACTTGGCTTAGAATGAAGCTGTTGATGTAAATGCTCTTCATAGATTTTTTTCATCTCAAACTTGCACATGAATATATGAGCTTCAAACTTGATGAACATGCTCTTGTACTTTTATTCTCTCACACAATAATCCAACTGCGAGGAGAGAAGATTGGTATCCGAAGCACTTGCTCGGCTATCTTGTGCGAAGTTAGCCATGACTCCACAATCATACGTGACTCTCTTTGAATCAATGCATTCCAAGTAAAAATGTCATCCATATGACCATTATGCACTGTACTTTTTGTACTGCAAAAGAGGATCATTAAAACAATGAGGATGCATCTATTTTATAGCGTATATTGCCACAAATAATTACTTAATTACATCAAGAGATAAGAACTTACATGCACATCCAAATGATAACTCTTGCTCACGCTCGTTTATTGTCTCTCCATCATGTTCCGCTTTACATAGAGCTAGTTGTAGCCAATCAAGTGACATGTGAGTGGGGAGAAGGGTGAGATCCCGTGGATATGGTTGCGATCGCCTGTAAATTACTCTGAATCTCTTCCTTACAACTATTCTTTCTGCTTTAGCTGCTTCATATCCCTCAATCCACTTCTGCATCTCCTTGCTATTGAGGATACAAAACATATTGAATTTCTCCATTTGCTCTTCGCTCATCTTTCTTTCAATCTCTTTTCCTTAGGGAACCTCGCCAATGATGCAATCATCATCCTTGTTATGCCAAGCCTGTGGCATATCGGGATCCGTGGATGCAAGAAACTACGTGATATATAGTAATGACTCTTGCACAAGCCATCCCTCTGCCATGCTTGCTTCTGGTCTTGCTCTTTGCCTTACAAATCCTTTCAAAGTTTTCATACACCCCTCGAGAAAAAACATCCACTGACTATGAATTGTACCTGCAATGGCCACCTCATCAACTATGTGTAGAAGCAAGGCACTTGAGTTGTCATAATGCTGGAGGTTTCATAGTGCTTCTCAAGCAAGCATACAACTTTGATGGAGTCCACTCTAGCCTTCTTGATGCTCGATATGGAGATGTCTTTTTGAGATATCCACCTATTTCATATGCCCATGTAAGATATATTCATAATCAGTCTACAGATTATTCAGCTTGAATTGAAGAAAATGCAATCAATGTGATTTGATAGTAAGCATACCTCACAATACCACTGATCTTGAATATAGCATTTCTAAAATCTTCTTGTAAGCACCCTTTCACTGTAATTGGGAGGATGAACTATCGAAGAAACAAAGAAGTCATGTCAATAATATAACATAATCATAATTACACTAATGCATCATGATTATCGGTACACTAATCCTACAGCTTTGAATACCTGGAAGACCTTGTGCCAATCATGGGACTTGAGCCCACTAACCTTATTGTCCTTCGAAAATGCTCCTTTCAAGCAATGCATGTACCCTGTGGGTGTTCGAAAAGAGGCAATGTCCGCCTTGACCGCTGCCTCCTCTCTCTTGGAGAGGATCCATGTTGCTTTCAAGAGGACAACTTTTCCCGAAGCATGCACTTGGGGCCACAAATGAGACATCCTATTCATAGCACGCAAGTCTTCTCGCACTCCTCTTGAATCTTTGGAACCAACCAAGTGTGCCCAAATAGTAGCCCCCACATTCTTGAAGATATGCATGGGATCCAAGAGATGATTGATTTGTAACTGACCCCAATAAGGAAGCTCATGAAAGATGGATACCCTCTTCATACCACAAGGAGGTTCCTCTTCATTCGCCCTCCAAGCCTAAATCCAGTCACTTGCCTTTAAATATGGTGGTACAAGTTCTGCACGCGTGCATGAATGTGTTAGTATAAGACATGCGCACGAAAGAGAGTCATCAAAGCATAATCCTATATTATACATGTAAAGACACAACCACGTGCCTATGCACTCTCCATATCCTGGGTAGTCATGCATGGTCCACATCAAGATATTCTTGAACAAAATATCATTGGTATGTCTAGGAGCTCTGGAAATATCAAAGACCCACACTCCTCTCCATAAGATCTGTAACTCCTCTATCAAAGGTGCCATGTACACATCCATATTTTTGGCCTTGTACTTCCCTTGCACAAGTAGTGCAAGCATGAGGTGTCCCTTCTTTATTGTTAGCCATGGTGGGATATTGTAATTCACCAAGACTATGGGCCATGTCGACAGGGTTCACACCGTCCATGGCGAGCCCAAGATGTAAGTTGCGTCGCTCCCTCGCAAAGTCTGGCCATTGATTGTCTATGTGCTTCCAAGCTGCACAATCTACGAGAATCCTCAATGTGTCATCAGTGGACCGATGAGATGCATGCCAAGTCATGAACTCCCCTATGGATTTGCATCAGAACATGTGTTGTATCCTTGCAATGATGGGAAAGTGTCTCAAGACCTTACCGGTATTTGGTCACCCTGGAAGTCATCTCTGTATCATTGTTCCCCACACTCCGGACAACTAGCCAAATCTCCATGGTCACGACGAAAGAGAATACAATAATTATGACAAGCATGGATGGTATCATATGTAATCCATACCCACCATTGTTAGCATCTTCTTCGCTTCATCTCCTGACGCGGGCATGTTATTTGGTGCAGGCAATGTCTTCTGGAGCAACCTATCATAATTCAAACATACATAGGCTTTAAATAATGACGATTCTCAAAACAAACAATATATAAATAATGAGTCAAATTAATGCAGGAGCTAACCTCATTAAGGTCGAGACACTTGTATCCGACCACCCATACTTTGCTTGCAGATTCAAGATTGAGAGGCTTGCAGATTCAAGATTGAGAGGCAAGCCCGTAGTTTAGACATCCTAGCACCCTCATACAACTATGTTGATTGCAACTCTCGCATATTGACCTCAGACTCGGACATCACTTGTACATGTAATGTAGTGCCCTTAAAAATAGAATCCATCATGTCCACCATACCCTCATCATCATCTAGCACATTCGGGAGACTATAGTCTTGCTCAAAGTATGAAGGTATATGCGCACCCTCACCACCCTCCTCATCCTGTCTCAAGATTTTGTGTAAATATAAGATCTTGTCTCAAGGTTTCATGTTGCATACGTATGCAATATTAATCACGAACTCAAATAGCATTGACTTACCGATGATCCATCACCACGTGCAACACCAATGATGGGTACTAGTTCGGGCTCCTCCCCATACATCCACAAGTGGCGCATGACAATACGACGTTGATGTCATACTTTTCGCTTGCAATGAGTGCAATGACAATACAACCTCTCCGCGAGACACTTTGCACTCCTGGGCGTTGGCGCATCATCTGACGAGCTTCCACTTGTCCCTTCCATCTGCACACCTCCAAAATCATAACATGATCTACAAGGAAATCTATTAAGATCCAAAAAATAGCCACCCATGAGCTCCTTTCCTCTCTTCAAACAATAAGTGCCCCTGAATTGTCGCTATATAGCGACGATTTGTCCTATTCTGTCACTATATAGCGACACTTTTAGGATGTAACCGTCACTATATAGTGATGCTGGGGGCTAAAACCCAAAACCCCGTGTGACGTTGTCTTTCACATCTCTATTGCGGGAAAAGCAAAAATCGATCCTTCCACCTTATATTCAATGACCTCACTTTTATCCTCTGTATTCCCCACACTCTTCACCCCTACCTAGCCCCTCTCCCAACACTTGTGCTCCCTCTCCACCCTTCTCCCTCTTCGCTTGTGTAAAAGGAAGTTTTCAAGAAGGTGTGTCTCTTTAAGCAATGTAGGTTCACTTTTTGTGAGATTTCGTTTTGTGAGTGTTGAAGCATGTTTCTCCTTGTATTGCTAAGCCTATGTGCTGATTTTCATGCTTGATTTTCAGAGGTTAAGGACAAAAAACGAGATTTGGTGAAAAAAAGAAGACTCACCTCTTCTCTTTTTGGTATTTCTCTTCCTCCTCTTTCTTGTTGTTTGTAGGCGTATGCTTGTCTCCTCAATCCAATCCCTTTGAAAAGTTGCTTCTCCAAACTCCTCCTTCCTCTAACTAGTTATTTGAGAAAGGGTATGTTTCCTCTCTTTTATAGGGCTAGTCCACAAAACACCGAGCATAACTTTTCCAAGTAAGAAAGTGCTTCCTCTTTATTCCTTTTGTTATTTCTGTTATTTGCATTGGCCTGCAGTTAGCAGTGATGGGCATAGGAACCCTCTCTTCCCCCATCTTCTCTTATTCCCTCTTCTTCCCCTCTTTTCCTCTTTTCCTCCCTCTTTCCCCCCTCTTCCCCTCATATCCTCATGCATAAGCATAAGCATATGCTTTCTCTCTTTTTCTCTTATGCATATGTTTTTCCTTCTCTTATGCTTATGCTCTTTTCCCCTCTTTCTTCTCCTCTTTTCCCCTCTCTTTTTTCCTCTCTTTTTCTCTTCTTTTCATAAGCATATGCCTATGCCTATGTTTATGTTTATGCTTATGCATGAGCATATGCTCATATGCTTATGCTTATGCATAAGCATATGCTTTCTCTCTCTTTCTCTAATGCTTATGCTCTTTTCCCCTCTTCCTTTTCAAGCATATCCCTCTCTTTTCCCCTCTTCTTTTCCCCTCTCTTTTTGTCTCTCTTTTTCTCTTCTTTTCATAAGCATATGCTTATGCCTATGCTTATGCTTATGCTTATGCATGAGCATATGCTCATATGCTCATGCATAATCATAAGCATATGCACTACTACACACGAATCCTATTGCAATGTTTACGTACCGACGTTTAGCGCCCGCTTAGTGTTAATCGTCGGTATGAAAAGCGGGTTCCGTAAAGCGTCGCTATATAGCGACGCTTGCCAAAAGTCGCTATATAGCGACCTTTATAAAGGCCGCTATATAGCGACACTGATATACTATTTTATAGCGACGTTTTCCAAAGAGGTTTTTTTTTCCATATAGACCTTAAAAGTTAGTTTTTTCCAATGACAAATTTTTTTAAATTTTCATACATGTTTGATCTCATAGAGAATAAAAAATTGAGAGCATGTACATCAAGCCTTTGAAGCTCATATATTCATGTCTAAGTTTGAGATGAGAAAAATCAATTAAGAGCATTTACATCAACTGTTTCATCTTGAGCCAAGTCTAAGGCGCCAAACAAGTCTATCTCCAACTCTATACCGAGTTGATCTCCTATATCATCATCGTACTCTAGCATCGTACATTCACCTAAAAGTATTTGATCATCTTCTTCAATAAAGTGTGGTGATTCTTGATGATCATTGTCTTCTTCCTCAATATCATGATCTCCATCTTCCTCCCGTGTGATGTCATTATGCGCATCTTCCTCTTGGCTCATATGGTGATCTACATCTTCTTCACTAGATTCATCAATTGGATCCGGCATTGGTAGTGGCATCTCCATATCCACATATCTATCTTCAAAAATTTGCTTACTTCGTGGTGCAACTTGGATCACGTACCACCATCTTGGATCAGAACGATCCGGATGAAAAACCACCTATATTGAAGATGGGTGCCAAATGTCGTCAATTATATATATGAAATCATGCTCAAGTACATGTATCGATGGATCTTTAAAAACGAAAGCTTCGATTAATTAAATCATTAGTATGCACCTGCTCACAGTGCTCGGGAAGAACAAAAGTATCACTTTCATCGGTCCAATGTTTGGTGGAGTCTATTGCAAAGAAATCGCTATTATCTTTTCTCACTGTCGCATGGGGACCGTTGTAAATAGTTCTAAACCATTTTACATCAAGAATGAAAATACTAAATCGTCTGAAATCAACTTCATAGATGTCGCATATGGTTCCACAATAATCCAACTATGAGGAGAGAAGATTGGTATCCGAAGCACTTGCTCGGCTATCTTGTGTGAAGTTAGCCATGACTCCACAATCATACGTGACTCTCTTTGAATCGATGCGTTCCACGCAAAAATGTCGTTCATATGACCATAATGCACTGTACTTTTTGTACTATAAAAGAGCATCATTAAAACAATGAAGATGCATCTATTTTATAGCGTATATTGTGACAAATAATTACTTAATTATGTCAAGAGGTAAGAGACTTACATGCACCATACATCTAGATGATAACTCTCGCTCACACTCGTTTATTGTCTCTCCATCACGTTCGGCTTTACGTAGAGCTAGTTGTAGCCAATCAAGTGACATGTGAGTAGGGAGAAGAGCCAGATCCTGTGGATATGGTTGTGATCGCTTGTACATTACTCTGAATCTCGTCCTTGCATTTATTCTTTCTGCTTTGGCCACTTCATATCTCTCAATCCACTTCTGCATCTCAGGGCTATTAAGGATACAAAACTTATTGAATTTCTCCATTTGCTCTTCGCTCATCTTTCTTTCAATCCCTTTTCCTTGGGGAAACTCGCCAATGATGCGATCATCATCCTTGTTATGCCAAGCTTGCGGCATATCGGGTCTGTGGATGCAAGAAACTCTATGATATATACTAATGACTCTTGCACAAGCCATCCCTCTGCCATGCTTGCTTCTGGTCTTGCTCTTTGTCTTACAAATCCCTTTAAAGTTTTCATAAACCGCTCGAGAAAAAACATCCATCGACTATGAACGGTACCTGCTATAGCCACCTCATCAACTATGTGCACAAGCAAGTGGACTTGAGTTGTCATAATGCTCGAGGGAAAGTGCTTAAGCAAGCATATGGCTTCGATGGATTCCACCCTAGCCTTCTCGATGCTCGATATGGAGATCTCTTTTTGAGATATCCACCTATTTCACATGTCCATGTAAGATATTTTCATAATCAGTCTATAGATTAATCAGCTTAAATTGAAAAAAATACATTCAATGCGACTTGATAGTAAGCATACCTCACAATACCACAGATCTTGAATATAGCATTTCTAACATCTTCTTATAAGCATCCTTTTATTATAATTGGGAGGATGAACTATCAAAGCAACAATGAAGTCATGTCAACAATATAACATAATAATAATTACGCTAACGCATCATGATTATCGGTACACTAGTTCTACTTAGAATACCTGTAAGACCTTGTGCCAATCATGGGACTTGAGCCCACTAAGCTTATTGTCCTTTGAAAATGCTCCTTTCAAGCAACGCATGTATCCTGTCGGTGTTTGAAAAGATGCAATGTGTGCCATGACCGCTGCCTCCTCCCTCGTAGAGAGGATCCACGTTGCTTTTGGAGGATAACTTTTCCCGAAGCATGCACTTGGGGCCACAAACGAGACATCCTATTCATAGTACGAAAGTCTTCTCGCACTCCTCTCGAGTCTTTGGAACCAACCAAGTGTGCCCAAATAGTAGCCCCCACATTCTTGAAGATATGCATGGGATCCAAGAGATGATTGATTTGTAACTGACCCTAATAAGGAAGCTCATGAAAGATCGACCACCCATACTTTACTTGTAGATTCAAGATTGAGAGACAAGCATGTAGTTTAGACATCCTAGCACCCTCGTACAATTGTGTTGATTGCAACTCTCGCATTTTGACCTCAGACTCTGACATCACGTGTACATGGGATGTAGTGCCCCTAAAAATGGAATCCATCATGTCGACCATACCCTCGTCATCATCCGGGAGACTATAGTCTTGCTGAAAGTGAGAAGGTATATGCGTACCCTCGTCACCCTCCTCATCCTGTTTTAAGATTTCGTTTAAATATAAGATCTTGTATTTCCTGGTATACAATAAGACTGTGAACTTAAATAGCTTTGACTTACCGATGGTCGATCAACACGTGCAACACCAACGGTGGGTATTGGTTCGGGCTCCTCCCCATACATCCGCAAGTGGCACATGATAATACGATGTTGATGTTGTACTTCTCGCTTGCAATGAGTGCAATGACAGTATAACCTCTCCGTAAGCCACTTCGTGCTCCTGGGCGTTGGCGCATCATTGGACAAGCTTCCACTCGTCCCTTCCATCTACACTTATAAAATCACAACATAAGTTGCAAAGAGATATTAACAGTTATAAAATAGCATCTATGAGCTTCCCTTCATGCTACAACAAAAAGTGACTTAAAGCGTCGCTATATAGCGACGTTTTTAATTAAAAACGTTGCTATATAGCGATGAAAAAGCGACACTGTGGGTTAAAACCCGAGACTCTCATCGCATGGCGCTTTCTTTATCCCCTTCTCTAATCTCTCAAGTAAGCAAGGCAATCTCTCCTCCCACCTATTTTCGATGACCTCCCACCTATTTTCGACAACCTCCCACTCTATTCTCCACTCTTCACCCTTCTCCTAGCTCTTGTACTCCCTCTCTACCCTTTTCCCTCTTTGGTTTCTTGAAAGGAAGTTCTTCAAGAGGTGAGTTTGTTTCAACAATGTAGGTTATTTGTTTGTTAGCTTTAGTTTTGTGAGTGCTTCTCCTTGTATTGCTAAACTTGTAAACTAGTTTTCATGCTTGTTTTCAAAGGATTGAAACAAAAAATGAGATTTTAAGAAAGAAAGAAGACTCACCTCTTTTTTGTATTTCTCTTCCTTCTCTTTCTCCTTGTCTCCTCAATCTCCTCCTTTTCAAGAAGCTACTTTTGTAATCTCCTCCTTCCTCTAACATCTTATTTGAAAAATCGGTTGTTTCCTCTCTTTTGTAGGGCCAGTCCACAACACCGAGCAGGACGTACTATTTCAGGTAAGTGCTTCCTCTTTTTTCCATTTATTATTTTTGTTATTTGCATTGGCCTGCAGCTAGCACCTTAAGCGCTAGCTGTAGTGATGGGTGTAGGAACCCTCTCTTCCCCTTAATCTCTTTCCTTCTTCCCTCCTTCAATCTATTTCCTCCTCTTTTTCCCTCTTTCCTTTTCCTCTTCTTCTCTCTTTCTTTCCCTCTTTTTCCCTCTTTCCTTTCCCTCTTCTTCTCTCTTTCCCCCTTCTCTTAAGCATAAACATAAGCATGAGCATAAGAATGCTTATGCTTATGCATGAGCATAAGAGAAGTAGACATATGCTCATGCATAAGCATGAGCATGTCTCTTTTTTCCTCTTTTCTCTTTCCCTCTTCTTCTCTCTTTCCTTTCCCTCTTTCCTTTCCCTCTTATTCTCTCTTTCCCCCTTCTCTTATGCTTATGCTTAAGCATAAGCATGAGCATGAGCATAAGAAAAGGAGACATATGCTCATGCTTATGCTTATGCATGAGCATAAGAGAAGTAGACATATGCTCATGCATTCACATGAGCATATGTCTCTTTTTTCCCCCTTCTCTTATTCTCTTTTTCCCCCTTCTCTCTTTCTCTCCCTCTTTCCTTTCCCTCTTTCCTTTCCCTCTTATTCTCTCTTTCCCCCTTCTCTTATGCTCATGCATAAGCATAAGCATGAGCTTATGCTTAAGCATAAGCATGAGCATAAGAAAAGGAGACATATGCTCATGCTTATGCTTATGCATGAGCATAAGAGAAGTAGACATATGCTCATGCATAAGCATGAGCATATGTCTCTTCTTTCCTCTTTTCTCTTTCCCTCTTCTTCTCTCTTTCCTTTCCCTCTTATTCTCTCTTTCCCCCTTCTCTTATACTTATGCTTAAGCATAAGCATGAGCATAAGAAAAGGAGACATATGCTCATGCTTATGCTTATGCATGAGCATAAGAGAAATAGACATATGCTCATGCATTTGCATGAGCATATGTCTCTTTTTTCCCCCTTCTCTTATTCTCTCTTTCCCCCTTCTCTCTTTCTCTCCCTCTTTCCTCTTTTCCAATCTCTCCTTCCTTTCCCTCTTCTTCTCTCTTTCTCTCGGGGGGGTCACTATGTATAAACCCTCTATATCACGTCGTGCGTTCAAGGCCTATATTTAAAATCCCTTATCTGTAAATTTTTTCATTAATAAAATGTACCCCTTTTCTATACAAATCTGTAAATTTTTTCCAAAAATATTTTAAATAGTCCCGTATGTATATTTATTTCTGTAAATTTTAGGAATAAAAAATATCCTTCTTTTGAACTCACGTGATAGGGTTACATATGATGAGTGACCCCCCCGAGCTCTTTCTTTTCCTCTTTTTTCCTCTTTCCTTTCCCTCTTCTTCTCTCTTTCCCCCTTCTCTTATGCTCATGCATAAACATAAGCATGAGCATAAGAATGCTTATGCTTATGCATGAGCATAAGAGAAGTAGACATATGCTCATGCATAAGCATGAGCATATGTCTCTTTTTTCCTCTTTTCTCTTTCCCTCTTCTTCTCTCTTTCCTTTCCCTCTTATTCTCTCTTTCGCCCTTCTCTTATGCTCATGCATAAGCATAAGCATGAGCTTATGCTTATGCTTATGCTTAAGCATAAGCATGAGCATATGAAAAGGAGACATATGCTCATGCTTATGTGTATGCATGAGCATAAGAGAATTAGACATATGCTCATGCATAAGCATGAGCATATGTCTCTTTTTTCCTCTTTTCTCTTTCTCTCTTCTTCTCTCTTTCTCTCCCTCTTTCCTCTTTCCTCTTCTCGTCCACTTCCTCTTTTCCCTCTTCTTCCTCTTCTTTCCCTCTTTCCTTTTCCTTCTCTTTCTGCCTTCTCTTATTCTCTCTTTCCCCCTTCTCTTATTCTCTCTTCTTTCTCTCCTTCCTCTTCTTCTCTCTTCTCCTCTCTTACCCTCTCCTTTCCCTCTTCTTTCTCTCTTCTTTCTCTCTTCTTCCTCTTCTCTCCCTCTTCTTCCTCTTCTTCCTCTTCTTCCTCTTCCTTTCCCTCTTCTCTCCTCTTCTTTCCCTCTTTCCTTTCCCTCTTCTTCCTCTTCTCCTCCCCCTTCTCTTTTCCCTCTTCTCTCCCTCTTCTTCAGATTCCTCTTCCTCTTCTTCCTCTTCCTCTTCCTCTTCTTCCTCTTCTCTCCCTCTTTGCCTATGCCTATGCCTATGCCTATGCTTATGTTTGTTTTTTTGTTTTTTGTTTTCGTGTTTGTGTCTATGTTAGACATGGGATCAGGTCGCTCATCCGACGAGTACGGACAGCCTCGCAGGGGGAGAGCTCATGATCTATATGCTCCAGAGGACTTTGATTCCTCTCAGGCGACTACCCCGAGGACTCCGACTCCTCTCGGACCTAGCACTACGACTACCCCTGGTCTAACTCCTCTTCCATGTAGCACTGCGACTACCCCTCGAGGAACTCCGAGAACTCCTTTGCTAGCCGCGCATGGCTTTGTCGGGAGTCCCGACGAGTTTGTAGCGCAGATGAGCGATGAGGAGGCAGCGAGATTCTTCTCTCTGCTATCTTAGAGGACCTCAGCAATTCCCTCCCCTACATTGACGGTTGGATGTACTGCCCAGCCGTCCCCTCATGCCCCTTCGATCGAGGGGTCATCACCTGCGCATGCCTCTTGTAAGGGAAGGAAGAGTAGCAAGGGCAGCTTATGTTGTGCTGACTCGGGAGATGTAGACGAGTCAGCACACTCACATTCCTATAGGTCTCCACTTGGTCCGGAGACACAGTATCAGTCAGGTCCCTTTCCCTCTCCTACTCTCGTTGCTACTCCTCGCTCCGAAAGTGCTCGCACAGCTTCCACTCCTGACTCTGCTACCATCAATCCTCCTTACTCATCAGGGGATCTCTCCTATCAAATCACAGCTGTCGGAGAGATAATAGAAGATAGAAAGGGCAAAGCAGTGATGGCCACCATGAGGCGGTTGATGAGCCATCACTTCAAGAGCAGCATTGCTACCGATTGGCGGTATCAAGATGGCCAAAAGAAGTAGGCGGTCATCGATGAGTTAAAACAGAAATACCCTAACCCGCCAAATTGGGAGTTTAATGAGGATTATATGCGAGAGTGCATGGGTTTGGTCTTGAAGCATCGTAGATCAACCTTGCGTACTTCCATCACAAAGGGGTTGGTTAAACCCAGCTGGGCAGACAAAGCTGATTGGAAGTTCTTCAAGAAGCAGAATAGGGACCATCCCGTATTGTTCGAGGGTCAGAAGAGGGCTGCGAAGAGACGACTGGACATCGTAGGTACTTCGCACTTTGGTGCAGGCGGACAGTTGGCATTCGAGGCAACTGTGGTAAGTCTAATTCTTCTCATTTAATGTACTGTTCTATTTGTTTTACTACATATTACATGCACTTTAGCTAACTCTCTTGTAAATTGGATCCACAGCAAGCTGCGATGGGTCGTCTTCCTACAGAGGCAGAGACGCGATGCACATTTCGGATAGGAACAAAGCCGTGGTTTATTGAGCAAGAGGCAATGGGAGCGACGGTCGATTGGGCTGAGGTGGCTGCTCGCACGGTATAAGTTTACTCCTACTTGTAATCTCACTTTTTAAATTGTTTTATTCTTTAAGTTCCAATCTAATTTTCAATTTATATGGTTCACTCTTAGGTTCAAAGCTCAAGCATCCCATCATCGGAAGCGAGCGATCAACAGGGCTAGGGATCAGACGCACGTGACGAGGATCAGGGAGAAGACGCAGCTCACGGAGACCAAGGAACAGGCCAACAAGACGAGGACGATTCAGATTCGGATAAGTATTAGTAGTAGTAGTGGTAGTAGCATTTTCTTCGCCCTGTATGTCATTTTGTATATCCGCTCGTTTGAGAAATTTTGTATCGCCCTTTCGAAAGGGTAATTTTGTAACAAACAATGTTGTATATGTTTGACATGTATATGCTTTTGTTGCTCGATCATTTCATTTGAGCGATTTTGTATCACCCTTTTCGCAAGGGAAATTTTGTTATAAAAAAACTTTGTTTTGTAATTACAAAAAAAAAAAGGATTAGTGGGGCTAAATAGGGCCATAACAAGCCCTGTTTAGCCCCACTAATCCTTTTTTTAAAAGTTCTGTTAATCGTCGCTATATAGCGACGTTTACCAGTGTCGCTATATAGTGACGATTAATAGTGTCACTATATAGCGACGTTTATCATCGTCGCTATATAGCGACGGTTCTTTTCCAACGCTTTTAGCGACTTTTATAGTGATGTTTGCGCCCGTGAAAAAAAAAATTTAATGTAAAAAGCGTCGATATTTTCGTCAGAAAATGGCCTATGCCTTGTAGTGACGCTTTCTCTCTTTTTCTTTTATGCATATGCTTTCTCTCTCTTTTCTCCTCTTTCTTATCTTCTTTTCCTCTCTTTTCTTATTTATCTCTTCTCTTACTTTCATATGCTTATGCATGAGAATATGCATTTTCCTTCTCTTATGCATATGCTTATGCATGAGCATATGCATTTGCCTATGCTTATGCTTATGCTTATGCATGAGCATATGCTCATGCATAAGCATATGCATATGCGTTCTCTCTTTTTCTCTTATGCATATGCTTTTCCTTCTCTTATGCTTCTCCTTCTCTTTTCCTTCTCTTATGCTTCTCCACTTGGTCCTGAGACCCAGTACCAGTCAAGTCCCTTGCCCTCTCCTACTCCCACTACTATTGCTCTCTTTGCAAGTGCTTGCAGTAACACCACTTACTTTGGATCTGCCACTACCATGAGTCCTCCTTACCCAAGCCAAGACTTGTCCTATGAAATCATAGTTGCTGGAGAGATAATAGAAAATAAAAAGGGCTCAGCAATGATGCCACCACTTTAGGAGTGACATAGCTACTGACTGGCAATACCAGGATGACCAAAAGAAGCAAGAAGTCATTGATGAATTGAAAAGACAATACCCTAACCCCCCAAATTGGGAGTTCAATTTGGATTACATGCGAGAGTGCATGGGTGGGGTCTTGAAGCATCGAAGGTCAACCTTGCATACTTCCATTGCCAAGGGGAAGACTAAACCCAACTGGGTAGACAAAGCTGACTGGAAGTTTTTCAAGTAGTACAAGGACCATCCTGAACTATTCAAGGGTCAGAGGAGGGCTACGAGGAGATGGTTGGACTCTGTAGGTACTTTGCACTTTGGTGTAGGCAGATGGTTGGCATTCAAGGCAATCGTGGTAAGTCTACTTCTTCTCATTTAATTTATTGTTCTATTTGTTTTATTACATATTGCATGCACTTTATCTAATTGTTGTAAATTGGGCCCACAGCAAGCTGCGATGGGTCGCCTTCTCACAGATTTAGAGATGAGATGCGAGTTTTGCATAGGAACAAAGCCATGCTCCTATTGAGTAGGAGGTGCTGGGAGCAACGGTCGATTGCGCTGAGGTGGCTGCTCACACGGTATAAGTCTAATCCTACTTGTAATCTCACTTTTTAAATTGTTTTATTCTTTAAGTTCCAATCTAATTTCCCATTAATATGGTTTCACGCTTAGAATGCAAGCTCGAACGTCCCATCACTGGAGGTGAGCGGTGATGATGAGGGATTTGATACACTCTATACTTAATCACTATTTTAGCAAGAGGATTCTTGTAGAAAAACATCCTTTTATGATGTTCCCTTTGGAGCTTAGATTAGGGGAATTTTGGGCTAAAAAAGGGCCTCTAGTTGCATTAAGCCCTTAAGAAATTGAGATTAAGGGTTGGCCTATTAGAAATCAATGCTCCACTCTTGTGTAACTACACGGGAACTAGCTAACTCTACTTGTAAGCCCCCATATGAGGAGAAGGCATTTGAGTAGCTCGGTTATCCAGTAGGTCCTGGTTTGATGGACATCAGATGGGGGCCATGTGTGGCCTGATGGTTGGACGGCTTCTGATAGAGTTGGCACACTGCCAACTAGGCTACATGCAAGTGCAGGAAGGCATCCCATGACTGATTGCACTGAGGGTAGACGGAGCATTTCCCGAGGCAACCCACTCTCGAGTTGTGGAGCCCGTTTGGAGCCCTAGATGAGATCCCGGATGCTGGGCCGAACAGAGACCGTAGCAAGGACCATAGGTTAGTTGCTCTATTCTGCGCCACGGTTCTAACGTGTGGTCGGTGGCCTATTTTGGGACCGACCTCTAGTCGGCCGTTTTGGGCCAACTGGGTCAGTCTCCCAATTGGGTCTAACTGACTATGACTGGTGGCTATATAAGAGCAAGCCCGTGAAGCCCATAATCATCACTCGCTATAGCAACCATGATTCCTTAGCATCTAGCCTCCGTCCTCTGCTGTTTCCAGTATGCCATCGAAGCTTCTCACACAGGAGCACATGGCTGGGAGGCAGCGCCATCTATTGTATCAGTTTTACAGTAATCAAATTTTTGATTCTCCATACTATCTGCTGGGAAGTAGCAAGCTAAGGGTGTCGACTTTTTGTTCACTCCCCAATCCTTAGGAGGTGGAAAAACAAGCTTTTTAGCACACAAAAATGCAAATCTCACCTACTTCCCTATGGATCTAGTCTTTAAGGTCTTCAGACACAACATCACACATGCTATTGTGCACACAATCGTATAGTCTGATTGAAAATTCGATGCACACACAAAAAATTTCTTTGTGTCACACGGCATGGTTCCAAGGTGGTCACACCTTTGTCACGAACAGAGAGTGTCATATTAAATTCTAAATTTCTCACTCATTTTAGATTAAATGTTATTGAAACTTTGTAGGTGGTCTCTTTACATTATGTAGAGCTTAACTTGATTTATTGGTAATTTTTTGAATGATTTATCTAATTATAAATAATTATTTATAATAAATAAAGTCATAAAATACATGCATTTTAGTAGCACACCACATTCTTTTAGTATTTTGAATAATTAAGCAAATCCAATTCGGTGGAAGGTTAGTAGGCACATAAGGGTGTGTGGTCGAATCATCAAATCCCAAATCCAACGGTTAGATTTAGGAAGATTAAAGTTTAATTTTTACTTTTACTCCTTAGAGGATCAACAAAGAATATTAAAAATAAATCTAGTAATTCTCAAACATGACCAAACATTTCAAAAATGTCAATATTTTTAGTCCTCCGCATGATGAATAAGAGGAAAAAATTTTGGTTAAATTTGAGTAAGGGAAACGTACGATATGGCCTCCAAGAGTGAAATCTCCCTTTTGGGGGGGAAAAAGGGCCACCCAAGCCTAATACCAAGACAAGGTAGGCTTGGTATTAGGCTTGGTGAGGTAGGCTAGGAGCATCAATGACCCTAGTGGCAAGCCTTTGGAGTGTGCAAGTCATCTATTTTTGCCTTGCAACCATGCCACGTTGTTAGACCACATGGTGCCATGTCATCAAGGAGATGTGACATCACTCCTTGCCATGTCACCTTACATTACCACACATGCTGCCACATCAGCCACATGTGACACCTCATCATTCCACATCATAGAAACTCTTGGAGCCATGTCATCACACCTTGCCACCTTGGCATACCTCGTCAACCTTGCCACATCACCAATCCCTCCACCTCAATTTGCCATGTCAATCTACCACCTCATGAATGCCAACTCATCATGCCACATCACATTTCCACGTCATGGAAGAGACTCATATATTCCACACCATATTGCCACATCATGACCATGCATGGTGGCACATCAGCTACATGTATACACATCACGATGTGCGCAAGGCATAGAATACCTCGATGGAGGTTTATGACCTGCGTGAGGCATAGAATACCTCGATCGAGGTATATGACCATGGGGCATAGAGTACCTCGATCGAGGTTTATGACCTACGTGAGGCATTGAATACCTCGATCGAGGTATATGACCTAGGCATAGCATACCTCGATCGAGGTTTATGACCACGATCGAGATATTTGGAGGTACAAAACTGGAATAAAATCAAACGATGCAAATATTCAAAATTAACATTGGATTCCAGCCAATTAGTTTCAATCTTAGCACCTTCTCCACCAATAATAATCAAGAGCAATCTAAGAGCAATCAAGTGGATGAGTTGAGGCTCTCTATAAGACACCACGTTTTGGTTCATTTCACCCATTCTTAGCCATTCTTGCCTCCTCATCACTTTGTCACACCTTCCATCCTACTTTCATTGAGAATGGGTTCTCAAAGCCGTAGAGCTAGTAGACGTGAAAGATGTAGGAACCCCCCCCTAAATCTCATTGGCGAGGAGCGCAAGCGGAAGGCTCGTGAGCACAAGAGAGCCTCTAGAGCTAGAGCTCGCCCTGCCACCACCAATCCACCTCCACCTCTACATCCCATCTCCACCTCCACCTCCACCCCCACCCCCACCCCCACCCCCACCCCCACCTCCATTGTCCCCCCATCCTCATCCGCTCCCCTACCTCCAGCCTCCGCCCTTTCCCTTGCCACCTACATTTTGGCCTCCACCTCTACCTCTTCCCCCTCCACCCTCCCCCTTCCCCCTCCCCCTCCCCCCCTTCCCCTTGGTGCCTCCCTTCCCCCCTCCACCCTACCATCTCCCATTGATCCCCTTGCCCCACCTTGCAGCAGCAGTGCTGCTTCACGACGTGACTTGTCGAAGTCCACTATCCGTCGTCGTACTAGCAAGATTGTGCAGTCTTTTTTTAGTGACCTCACGCCAGCTTCACAGTCTGCTCTTCTCACATCCCTGATTGATCACCCTGAATTGGTAGAGTGTAGGAGGCTTGCTGGTCTTGGTGCACGTAGAGATAGGGTTGTATGTAGTGAGGTCCTTAGCAGTGTTCGACGTTCCTATGCTTCTATTAAGCATAGGAACTCCAGTGATGCCTTGGCAGCACGTCGTGCTATTGTGGCTGCCATTAATAGACCTCATATGATAGGCCATGTGCGTACCGCTTCACGTCTTCTTCAGATTGCACCGTGCACATTGCGAGCAGGCATGATTAGGAGGCAGAGTCTAGAGGATAGTGAGACTGATGCTCTTTGGGCTTCGAGTGGTCGTGCACCTCGCAGTGATCGATTGTTGGATGATTCCACTAGGTCCTTCATACAATAGTTTTGGGAGAAGCATTGCAGAGCATCCCCAGTGTTCAAGAAGGCATTGCAGAAGAGGGTGTCACGCGGTGTGTACATTGAGCATAGTGCATGTTTTTTGGAGTGTACCCAGACTGAGTTGTACACTCAATTTGTAGAGGCGCACCTGGAGTTCAGGATTGGGTAGAGGTCATTTGAGCGATGCAAGCCATGGTTTGTGCGATGCTCTCAGGAGCGTGACACATGCTGTTGTCGCTACCATGTGGATTTTGGATTGATGTATGATGCATTCCGTTCCCTTGATGGTCATAGGGGAGTGGTTCCTACTAGCCCTCGCGTCTTCATTCATTCCATATTGTGTACACAAGATGGTGATGCTTTATTCCACTCCCTTGATTGTGTGGAAGGCAGGTGTACTTTGTGTGGTGACTTTGCTAGAGTGCCACGAGTTGCACTAGATACTTGTGATGTGTAGATGGTTCGTTCACAACAACACAAAGCAACTATAGACGCACTTGGTAGACGCGCAAAATAGCGGGCGCATCTATAGGCATTGCTTGAGTAGAGGAATTACGGGCGTGTCTAATAGCGCGTCCAACAACTCGTCTATCTGCGCGTGTATTAACACGTCTATTTGTGCATTTAAATTAAGAAAATACGGGCCCGTCTAACATTGCGTTTATTAGCGCGTCTATTTGCACATGTATTAACACGTCTATTTGCGCGTCTACATTGAGAAAATACGGGCTCGTCTAACATTGCGTTTATCAGCGCATCTATTTGCGTGTGTATTAGGGCGTTTATTTGTGCATTTACACTGGGAATTAGACGCGTATTTAGATGCGTATTTAGACGCAAACCAGAGAATACAGAAAGTCAGATTTTGGTGTACATTATTGCTTTCCAAACATTGCCATGATTACCAAAGCACATAATTTTGACAAAAACATCAATGCTTTTTTGCGAGCCCACATATACAAGAATTAAGTGAGGTGAGGAGAATGAGACAATATGTAAAATAGTTTTGCCAATATCAATGATGGGCTACGGTTCAATCTCATCCTCAATGAGATCAACCCTTGCTAAACTATCTACTTCAAAATCCAAACAAGTGTTTAGATCTACAAATACATTCAACCCACTACTACTTGTGCTACTCATGTGCTCATCGAAATCAACATCACCAATGGTAGGCTCTTCCTTACGGGTAATGGCCTCAATATCTGTATCTCCTATCTCATGATCATCCTCCTCTCTCGTATCATGGTCATCATCACGTCCATGGCCATGATCATCCTCCATATGCTCCATATTAGTAAATGTACTATACATTACTTTGGAACGTGGCATAATAGGTGTGACATGCCACCATCTATTATTATCCACCATTGGTTGATAGACAACCTAATTCAAACACAAATATAATCATGTTATTTTTCTTGCATCAAATATTTAAAAGCGAGTATTTTTATGTGTGCACAATACATGTTCACATTGTTGTGGTAGTACTAGTGTGTCCTTCCTACTTTGCCAAAACTTTGTGGAGTCAATAGTTACAAAGCCACTTGCATGGCGTTTGATTGTTGCATTAGGGCCTCTTTCCACCACGTCCTTAAACCACTTTACATCCAAAACATACACAAAGAAGCGTCGAAATAATATCTTGGATTATGCCACAATAATCATCCATGGCTCCATTGGCTCCCTCAAAGCTAGCAATGACGCCGCAATCTTGTGTGTTTCTCTTATCATCAATCCGTTGTGTTCGAAAATGCTTGCCCTCACACCATATATCATTGAACATAGTGCACTACACCAAGAAAAAATCAATTAAATAAGCAATCTAAATTATTGAAAGCTCCTAACTTATGCATAACATTCTATATACTGTCCTTGCTCATGCATCCCCTAGCATACTCCCATTCTTCCATTGTGATATGCATTCCCTCATCTTTCTCTGCTTTCTCCATTTCATCAAGTAGCCAATCCACATGAATATCCTTTGGAAGTGCTCTTAGATACTGAGGGTATGGCACACGAGATCCGTGGTGTGTACAAAAGAGGGCCCTTTCTTCTTGTCTTCCTACCTTTGCATCCTTGTATCTTGTCACCCATCTTTTCATCACATCACTATTAAGCACGCAATAGAGGTTGATACTATTATGCAACTCCATGTCTATTACTTTGTTGCGTCCTTTCCCTTGAGGCACAATAGAGGTCATCCTTAGGTCTTCATCATCTCTCCATAGTCGTGGGAGAGAGCTATCCACATCAACAAGAAACTCAGAAATATATACAAGTGACTCTTGTACCAACCAACCGTCGGCCATGCTACCTTTGGGTCTTGCATTTTGTCTCACGAAGCCCTTCAAGGTCTTCATGAAGCGCTCGAGGAAGAACAACCATCGTGCATGTATAGTACCGCATATAGCAATCTCATCCACCAAATGCACTATAAGATGTAGTTGGCTTATGAGAATAGAACGTGGAAATGTCTCCTCTACTAAACAAACCACCTCCACTGACATAAGTCGAGCATTCTCAAGCATGGTGGGATCTATTTCCTTTGAGCTCACATACCTAGAAATGAAAAAGTAAAGCATATTAGCAATATGCATTCAAACTTGCATGGAGCATTGATATGCATCATATTTTGTATCATGTAAAGTACCTCACAAGCTCGCCCATCTTGTAAATACAATCTTTCATGTCCTTCGATGCACTACGTGAAATGCTAGTAGGTACTATGAACTCAACCCACAAGGAGGTGGTTGATTAGTTGCTTATAATTATTCACTCACAAATTTGAAAGGAAAAAGATATTATGCACATAAAATACTTAGTTGGAGCATCTTGTGCCAATCATGAGATTTCAAGCCATATAGATGCTCTACACCTCTTTTCTTGCTCTTTGTAAAGGCTCCCTTCAAACACCTCATGCATCCAGTGGGAGTACAAATTGTAGTAATAGCGCGCTTCACCGTCGCCATCTCTAGCTTTGATAACCTCCACGGTGCACGAGGTAAAAAAACACGCCCATTTGGTCTCTCTTGTGGCCAAGCTTCACGCATCCTCCCTGTGGTACATAAATCCTCCCTTATGCCTACGGAATCTCGTGTCCCATTCAAATGCTCCCAAATGGTAGGTGTCACATTCTTGAAGATATGCATGGGATTAAGCAGGTGATTGATCTTGAGGTGGGACCAATATGGTAAACGATAAAAGATGGACTATCTAAACAAAATAAACTGTTAGTGGGCAATCTTTATTTCCAGCCAATATAGCACACAATAGTTACAAACCCTTACCGGCTCATGCCAAGTGGTGAAGGAGTCGTGGAACCATCCCAAATTTTCATCCAATCTCCCACGGTGAGTGATTATGGGAGGACTTGATTCCAAGGGGCAACATATCTAGGATGATCAGGTGGGAGAAATCGATGGTGATTCTCATAGATGACCTTATTCAATGCGTCTGCCTGTGAGGCAACTAGTGAAGGACCACAAACAGGACATGCATGGTAACCCGATGTAGTGAGACCTAAACAATAGATGCAATTAAGAGTTGAAGGTGGGTTTAGGGTGCCACATCCTTTGCCTATTCATAATTAGAAGTGCAATGCTTACCTGAACACCCACCATAGCTTGGGAAGTCATGCATCGTCCACATCAAGACTGCTTTGCAGTTGAAGTCTCATGATGAGGGAGGCCTTCTCACATCATGCACCTCAATACCTCTCCAAGGTATCTCTAGCTCGTCGATCAAAGGCTCCAAATAAACATCAGGGTTTTTGACTTTATGTTTCCCTGGAATTAGAAGGGACAGCATAACATGTCCTTTCTTAATAGCCATAGAGGGTGGAAGATTATAATTCACCAATATCACTGGCCATACACTGTAAGAGGTGCTTTTAAGACCAAATGGGTTCACACCGTCCATACCCAATCCAAGTCTCAAGCTTCTAGGTTCTTCCTTGAAGCTTGGCCATGTGTCTTCAATATGCTTCCATGCAGGAGAGTCCACGGGAGTTCTCCACTTGCCATCGGTTGATCGATGGGAGGAATGCCATGACATGAGCTCTGCAATAGATTTGCACTTGAACATATATTGGATGCGAGGGATTATGGGAAAATGTCGCAGAACCTTACGAGGCATGTCCAAAGTTTTGAGATCTGCTCTATATCTTGCCTCTCCATAAGTAGGACACTCTCTTGCATCCTTATGTAGTCCACGAAACAAAACGCAATCGTTGACACATGCATGGATGCGCTTGTAATCTAATCCTCCAAGAGAGGTCACATGTTGCCTTGCCATATCTCTTGAGGTCAGTAATTTATTCTCCCTTGGAAGCATTTTACACAATAGCCTGCACGTGAAGACCATAAATGAGGAAAAGCATTCGAGTAATTGACCCACTAGCATAATTCACCATGTTTGCAAAATAGACTTTAAAGATTACTTGGGTAATGCATTCAAACTTGCATTGCTCCATCCATAGATGGTTTGCAAGTTTAGTAACTCAAGGGAGGCACGTAGAACAGAGAATGTGCACCCCTCAAACAGTGGAGTCGATGCTGCAGTAAAAAGATCATCCTGCTCCATGCTATCATCCCTCCCTTGATGGACATATAAATCCTGCACCATATCATCAAACACCTCCTCCTCCACGGCTTCATGAGGTAATGGTGGAGGGCTACTATCACCATCACTCCATGCATCCGTAACGGTCCCTCCTGAAGATCCCACCTCATATCGTCGACGCTTCACCTCCTCACGGCAAGATAGGGCAACATATGCGGGTGTGGCACTGCATCTTGTATCAAATTAAAACGGGATCATAACTCAAACATATGAACACCCATAAATATCTCAATCAACCTTAACTTACAAACCCTTACCATGTTTACGGTCGCATCCCATTCTCCATACTTTGAGATGTGATTGAGTGTAATCCTGCGTGCATGATACATGTTTCCTCGACATCGATCACACATACATTTGATTTTTTGCTCCAACCACATTTCGCGATGGTGGATACGGAGGGATTCATCCTCACTGGAGCTACTTGTTGAAGATGAAGACATCCTACAAACAAACAACCCAAAAAAATTTGCTTTTCTTCAAATATTTAATTTTAAACTCTGTGGTGCGTCTAAAACCGCGTCTGTCTGTTCTATGCTGCGCATCTAAAACCGTGTCTGATCTGTGTATTTAGATGCGTATATAGACGTGCTATTAGACGTGTCTATAGACGCGGCTTTTAAATCTTCTTTTAGCGCGCTCACTTTGCTTTTATTCACATTACTTATACTTCGCGTGGCTTGCTTGCTTTGCTATTAGCAGATCCACAGTTTCGATGCTTAAGAGGAAGGCACCCACACTTACTTCCAAGCTTACACTTAAGAGGAAGGCACCCACACTTACTTCCAAGCTTAAAGGAGAAGAGGGCAAACAAGGAAGAGAAGCAACTTTAAAAAAGGAGAAGAACCTTCCATACCTCTATCCAAGGTAAGTCTTTTTGTAGTTGATCTTTTTTGGAAGTTTGCTCTCTTTGGATTTGTACTTTCTCGTATCCAAAAAATGCATGATTTGGGTATCAGTGTTACATTTTTGTGTCAGGCGCATGTCCTTTTCTACTTTTTAGAAAAGTCCATCTATCGATCTCAGAGCGCGTCTAAAACCACATCTACAGGCGTGTTTAGATGCATGTCTAGCCTATTTGCAGACACAGATAGCCGCATCTATAGATGCACTGTTATATGCGAAAATAGACGTGCTAGTCAGACGCGTCTATAGACATGCTCCGACAGTAATCCTCTCTTCCCTTCCCCTTTCTTCTCATCTCATTGCAGCATTGCTTCACTTTGCATGATAGTTTCTTGAGGGATCATGGTGTCACATGGCAGCAGCATTGGATCTAGCTAGACGGTTGTGGTGGTCAGTTCAAATCTGCTAGACAGTTTTATTGGTTCTGCAGATGGCACCGTGAGACAGGCATTCCGATCACATGGAGCTACTTCGAGACAGGGCACGGTAAGGGAGAGCACGATGGTGCAAGTGCTTGTGTGAAGTGTGCTTTGCGTCGATACCAGTTGCATCACAGTGCCGATCGCTTCAAGGATGCACATGATGTGGTGCGGTGGTGCAGCCATCACTTATCCACTAGTGCTATCTCCTCATTTCAGTCGCGTGACGATAGGGTGGTGAGCCGGTATTTTTGGTACGTGGACATTGGGAGTCTTGATCGGTCTAGGCCTTTTGATTGTTGTTCAATGTCTGGCACTCTTGATTTCCATTCCATCAGGAGCATAGGTGAGTCTCACCCCACGATCTTTTCTCGACGGTTTGCATGTTTTTGCTCTGCATGCATTGATGATCATTGGGGAGGGTGCTCCATGATATCATGGGCCGATCCATGGGCACGGCGAGTGCTTTCTACCGTCCACCCTTGGAAGGAGGTACATGATGATTAGGATGCGGGATTCAGTTCCTCTCTCGGGGAGGTCACTACATATAAACCCTCTATATCACGTGCGTTCAAGGCGTATATTTAAAATCCCTTATCTGTAAATTTTTTCATTAATAAAATGTACCCCTTTTCTATACAAATCTGTAAATTTTTTCCAAAACTATTTTAAATAATCCCTTATGTATATTTATTTCTGTAAATTTTAGGAATTAAAAATGTCCTGTTGAACTCACGTGATAGGGTTACATATGATGAGTGACCCCCCCGAGGTTCCTCTAGAGATTATGACGAGCTTACAGATATGTTGCGTATTGGTGATATCTTTGCGGTTATTGCTTCGGAGGGCAATGAGGAGGGTGTGGATTATTACTTGTTGCGATGCTCTATGGTGAAGAGTGTGCTGAATGAGGATAAGTGAATGGGCATGGGATGCACTTCAATGCTCATAGCATGATCATAGGTGGTCACTATTTTCAGTAGATACGGAGGCGTGGTCGCTATATTGAGTTCCAGGAGTACATGGTGGATCAGGAGGCATACATGTATTCTCATCTTGTTGTTGCGATCAAGATTACTTTGAGTCGTGTTTGCACTCGCAAGGCAACGTCCACTCCATGATGGTGCCTTGCAGTGGCGGGTCATGAGAGCATACTTGCAACTATTGGCATGAGAGATGATCCTGAGGAGTAGCACATTACATATCATATTTCTTGGGATCATCAACTGATCAGATTGATTTTTATTGGGTATCACTAGTTGATTACATATTTTTGTATTCGATATGTATAGGCTCACTGTGTGACTGTACCATTGTAATTTTCATGGACTCATATTTTGTATTTCACTATGATGGTTGCATACACATTCATACACATTATTGTATTAGATTCTATTTTATACATGATGTCCGTTGTCTTCTCAATGGGATTTGTTGTGTTTGTAAAACAAAAAATTGTTTATTAGTAGTAATGCTGTAATTGTGTTTTGTGCTTTAGGACATTTTAAAAACGTGACTAAGAAAATTCACGCACGTACTAACGAAATACGCGTGTGGACTTATCTGTTAGTCCCTACTAGCACGACTACGTATGAAAAATGGTGCACGTACTAACGAAATATGCATGTGGACTTATCTGTTGGGGATGAAACTTCGCACGGCTCTTAGGCCACCCTAGACATACATCCACGCAAGATTTGGTCTCCAACTGATTTGGTATGTGCCACGTGGAAGGTATAATGCATACATTTTTACAATCCCTACTAGCACGACTACGTATGAAAAATGGCGCACGTACTAACCAAATACCCATGTGGACTTATCTGTTTGGGATTAAACTTTGCACGGATCTTAGGCTACCCTGGACGTACATCCATGAAAGATTTGGTCTCCAACTGATTTGGTATGCACCACGTGGAAGGTATAATGCGTACATTTTTACAATCCCTACTAGCACGACTACGTATGAAAAATGGCGCACGTACTAATGAAATACGCATGTGGACTTATCTGTTGGGGCTTAAACTTTGCACGGCTCTTAGCCTAGACGTACATCCACGCAAGATTTGGTCTCCAACTGATTTGGTATGCGCCACGTGGAAGGTATAATGCGTACATTTTTACAATCCCTACTAGCACGACTACGTATGGAAAATGGCGCACATACTAACCAAATATGCATGTGGACTTATCTGTTGGGGATTAAACTTTGCCCAGCTCTTAGGCTACCCTAGACGTACATCCATGCAAGATTTGGTCTCTAACTGATTTGGTATGCGCCACGTGGAAGGTATAATGCGTACATTTTGACAATCCCTACTAGCACGACTACGTATGAAAAATGGCACATGTACTAACGAAATACATGTGTGGACTTATCTGTTGGGGATGAAACTTCGTACGGCTCTTAGGCCACCCTAGACATACATCCACACAAGATTTGGTCTCCAACTGATTTGGTATGTGCCACATGGAAGGTATAATGCTTTCATTTTTACAATCCCTACTAGCATGACTACGTATGAAAAATGGCGCACGTACTAACGAAATATGCATGTGGACTTATCTATTGGGGATTAAACTTTGCACGGCTCTTAGGCTACCCTAGACGTACATCCACACAAGATTTTGTCTCCAACTAATTTGGTATGCGCCACGTGGAAGGTATAATGCGTACATTTTTACAATCCCTACTAGCACGACTACGTATGGAAAGTGGTGCACGTACTAACCAAATACGTATGTGGACTTATCTGTTGGGGATGAAACTTCGCATGGCTCTTAGGCCACCCTAGACGTACATCGACGCAAGATTTAGTCTCCAACTGATTTGGTATGCGCCACGTTGAAGGTATAATGCGTACATTTTTACAATCCCTACTAGCATGACTACGTATGAAAAATGGCACACGTACTAACCAAATACGCATGTGGACTTATCTGTTGGGGATTAAAATTTGCACGGCTCTTAGGCTACCCTAGATGTACATCCATGCAAGATTTGGTCTCCAACTGATTTGGTATGCGCCACGTGGAAGGTATAATGCGTACATTTTTACAATCCCTACTAGCACGACTACGTATGAAAAATGGTGCATGTACTAACCAAATAGGCATGTGGACTTATCTGTTTGGGATTAAACTTTGCACAGCTCTTAGGCTACCCTAGACGTACATCCACGCAAGATTTGGTCTCCAACCGATTTGGTATGCGCCACGTGGAAGGTATAATGCATACATTTTTACAATCCCTACTAGCACGACTACGTATGAAAAATGGTGCACGTACTAATGAAATACGCGTGTGGACTTATCTGTTAGGGATTAAACTCTGCACAGCTCTTAGGCTACCCTAGACATACATCCACACAAGATTTGGTCTCTAACTGATTTGGTATGCGCCACGTGGAAGGTATAATGCGTAGATTTTTACAAATCCCTACCAGCACGACTTAATCCTAAACCCTAAACCCTAAAAAACCCTAAATTCTAAACCCTAGACCCTAAACCGTAAACCCTGTTGGGGATGAAACTTCGCACGGCTCTCAGGCTACCCTAGACGTACATCCATGCAAGATTTGGTCTCCCACTGATTTGGTATGCGCCAGGTGGAAGGTATAATGCGTACATTTTTTACAATCCCTACTAGCACGACTAAACCCTAAACACTAAACCCTAAAAAACCCTAAACCCTAAACCCTTAACCCTAAAAAACCCTAAACCCTAGACTCTAAACCCTAAACCCTAAAAATCCCTAAACCCTAAACCCTAAACCCTGTTGGGGATGAAACTTCGCACGGCTCTTAGGCTACCCTAGACATACATCCACGCAAGATTTGGTCTCCAACTGATTTGGTATGTGCCACGTGGAAGCTATAATGCGTACATTTTTGTAAGCACTCCTTACTAGTGACTGTGTATGAAAAATGGCACACGTACTAACCAAATATGCATGTGGACTTATCTGTTGGGGATTAAACTTTGCGCGGCTCTTAGGCTACCCTAGACGTACATCCATGCAAGATTTGGTCTCCAAGTGATTTGGTATGCGCCATGTGGAAGGTATAATGCATACATCCACACAAGATTTGGTCTCCAACTGATTTCGTATGTGCCACGTGGAAGGTATAATCCTTACTAGTGACTACGTATGAAAAATGGCAAGCATTGATATATACGAAATTCAATATGATATTCAAAGTTCATAGCACGAGAGAGCTCTAGAAAAAGAGAGATAGAGAGAGAGAGAGAGAGAGAGAGAGACCTTATACTTGAACACCTTTTCAATGCTTAATGTTTACAATTACGACACATGGCATTATTTTAAAAATACCTTATGTATTAGATGTGTGAATTGAGATATCTGAAATTCAAAATCATACTCTTAATTTTAAATACGCACGTGGGGATGAAACTTCGCACGGCTCTTAGGTTTAGTGTAATAATTGCAAGCATTGATATATACAAAATTCAATATGATATTCAAAATGATAAATTTCATAGCACGAGAGAGAGAGAGAGAGAGAGAGACCTTATACTTGAACACTTTTTCAATGCTTAATGTTTACAATTACTTCACATGGCATTATTTTTAAAATACCTTATGTATTAGATGTGTGAATTGAGATATTTGAAATTCAAAATCATACTCCTAATTTTAAATGTTTATGTTAGATTTGAACAAACTATAAACTGAGATAAACAAAGTAAGAAGAACATCATGAAAGTACGAAAATGCTCATACATCATAAAAGTAAGAACAATATCATGAAAGTACCAAAATGAATGTGTACATCATCATCATCATCGTGCAAAAGTGCATCCCTAAACAAGATATGTGTGAAGCCTAAACAATCATCCTGAATCAGAATATGATAAATCCACATATGGTCCTCTAGTCATCCTCTAACGTGGCTCTTGTATGACCTGCTGCCCAACCGTCCACTGTGTGCCCTCAGGCAAAGCCGGATCAGATGGGCCAGCCTCATCTCCGGCATGAGATGGGCCAGCCTCATCTTGATGAAGAGGAGAGCATGCTGCACGAGCCACCGTTGCCATCTCTGCCTCCCTCGCCTCCTCTATGTATGCGCGTCTCAGCTCCCAAAGTCGCGCATTTGCGAATACTCGTGCCTCAAATGCAGCGTGAGTAATCGTCTCTACATGTAGAAGATGCTGGTCTTGGCCCCGCCCAAGCTGCTTCTCCTCCTCTGCTCGTGCCTCATCACCTGGCATGAAATCACCATATGAGAAGCATCGTGGAACACATGCTATGACCACTGACGTATCAGCACCCTCCTGCTACAGCAAAGCTCTCTATGCCTCCTCCCTGTAGTGCTCTGTCAAGATCACGCGGGCAAATGGATCAATGGCTTGACGATGACCAGGATACATATCATCCATGCCTAGTCCTCTATATGTGGCCACATCAATGTCAGCAAAGCATACAAGGCACACTGATCATGCCACCATGTGGCGGGTCATGCAATGGAGATGTGCGATGTGGCCGCACCCTAGTCCAAACCACCCTACAGTGTCAAACTCCTCATGGCAAAGGATGCAAGTGGCGGTAGGAATCCTGGCTATGACTGGTGCGTCTGTGGGTGTCCTAGTCGGCACATCTACAGGAGGAACGGGGTACAGGGCCACACTGGGGTCGATCCTATGGCGAGATGGATCACGACTAATATGTCTCAATTGCAAAATATAGTGCTCCGCTCGATGGTATGCTATGCATGTCTGAATCCTCTGCTCCTCCAAATCTGCCTCCAACAGTCATACATGAGACTCCATATCCTGTCACAATAGATGTGCCTGCAATGCAAACATGTCGCGTACATGGTGAGAATTGACCAAAAAACTTCAGTTCAAAATACGCAACAAAAAAATAAACTAAAATAATCAAAATAACTAACCTCGTCCCTAGACTCGGCCAACAATGCCTCCAACTCTGCAATCCCTGCGTCTTGAGTCTCCAACTCGTGCTGAGGCGGTGTAGATGTGGGAGGTGGTGTAGATGTGGGAGGCTGCATAAATGTGGGAGGTGGAATCGAAAGTGATCTCGATAGGGCAGAGACCATGTCGTGCAAGGATGATGCCACTGAATGAACATCCCCCCTAATCCGTCATCCAATAGCTAGCAATGCCGATGCAGGGATAGTGTGCAGCTCTGGTGCCTCACGTCGACGCCAAACACTTGCAGCCTGATGCTCCTGACACCCCATCCTACCATGTCTTGCTCCTGCGGGTACTAAGGTAGTCTACTTGATGACCAAGCACAAACTCGGCGTATAGCTGCATGGCAAATGACCTGGCTATCTGACGATTGTGAGGCAATCGACCACCATTCATAGCAAGATATCTCGGATAAATGTGTGCTGCTATGACGGGGTGCCTACAACGTAAAATATGAAAGGGCAGCCCTGATCGTGGTCGCATCGCCTCAGTGTGACCATCCCAAAACATATCCTCTAAGGCTTGCCTGTGAGGTGACTCACACTCAAACAACTCTCGAATGGCTCTCCAATCCAAGCCATGACCAATGATCTCTGCCTCAGCCTGTGCCTGAAAGGTATCCACAACGTCCTCAACTGTGTCCAATCAACCCAGAGCATCAATGACTGAATCTAGACTCGCAACCAAGTGAGGGGGTGCCCTAGCATCCTGCAGTGCCCTCATCTCAGCTCTCAAAATCGCTATCTGCATATGAACAGTGGTGCCAGAACCTATACGCTGGCTAGCGCATGCACAAAAAAAACACATGGAAATTAATATTCTATTTGGGTAATGAAAATAATATTCTATTCAATATGACTTATAATCTATTTACGTAATGAAAACTATTTGTACGTACTCCTTGATGAGGTAGGATGTCGTTGGGATCATCCTATGCACCTACCAATAGATGGGCCAAATGTGTGGCTATGCCTACAACAGTGCTATGTTGCAAATTCAATTCGTATTTACAATTATTTACAAGTTGTTTAATTTAGAAAGTCAATTTCTTCAAGCTCATTCTCCTTGTCTATACTACCTACCTTTGCTGTAATTAATAGCAAATAGCTTTTGTTCTAGATGCTCCCTCCATTTTTTGAGGCTCTAGACTATACCATGGGCTCTACTAGCATGTCAAAGTATGTAGTAGAGGTGTATTTTTGGAAGAGAGATGTAAAGATACTGAGTGATAGAAAGAAAATGTTATGTACAATATACTCAAATGGACTACAAGGAATAGATGCTAACTTGAAAGATATAACCCAAGGCAAGACCTGCATACTAGAATATTCCACATGAAGGTGGACAAATGCACCTCTCAATAATTGCAAGTGGAAGTCAAATTGCACCTCTAAACATATGCCAAACTAAAGTAGAATAGCATCTTGATAGAATATATAGGAAATGACAATATTTATAGGATAGAGATAGGTTATGGTCATTGAGATAACCCTGGTTATACTGCTTGACTTCGAGCATCTGTTGAATGATTGGTTGGCATGACTGGCTCCTAGCTAGTTGGGAATAGCTAGCCCTAAACAACTTTTTGACTAGGCCTTAACTAGATCATCTAACATAGTATCAGATAAAGTGGGACAAAAGTTGCATTTTGGGAATTTTGAAATTGGGTGGATTTCATTAAAATTGGGAAAGGCTTCATTAAATTTAGGAAAATTTCCATTGATTGTGGGAATTTTACCAATATTGAATAAGCTAATATTTGGAATTCCAATGATTATGAAAAACTTCATTGGTTGGGAAATAATTCATTGTGTATAAAAACCGGAATAAAACATTTGTGGCAGAGTTTGAAAATCATGTATTTGGTGGTGTTAATAAACACCGTCTAGGGACAACATGTATATTTTACTTGAGGTGTTAATAAACACAGTTGGTGGTGTTAACAAGCACCATGCATAGTGAGTTCCACTAGAAACAAAGCAGTTGTTAGTGAAGGTCAGCAGCTTCTGAAAATTATCATATTAATAATATGCAAATACCCATTGACAAGATAACAACAATTGAGAAACATCACATGAGAACACACCTTACAATGGAAGTTTAGGAGATTAAGAGGGAGAAAATCGACACCATTTTCTATGCTCTGATACCAAGCAAGCTCTCCTGTGCTTTGATACATATGCTCTGTGGAATCTTGATCTTCTTGGGTCTATTTATGGATTTTGATGTCCATGACCAGACAATTGCATCAATACACTCCCATACCTGTGGATCCAACCTATTCTCTACCCAATACTTGTTCCAGCAATCAACATAAGCATCTGCATCACTGAGCCCCTTTCTCTTAACTGATGGTGCCCAATACTGAATTAATAATTTCTTGAAATTAGGAGAAGCAACATCCATCTCAGCACTTGATATGGCAACCCCAAGCCATATGGGGTATATAGGATCTGATGGCCTCACCAAGATGAAGTCACCTTGCTTAACATCCACCATTGGTCTAAACTCTTCCCTCGGCTTACCTTTTAGAGGCCCACAATAGTGATCATTCCATTCCTCATAGCCTTGGAAATCATTAATGCAGGCATCTATATCATCCTCCTCATCAGGAGATTGTGTTCTTGGCCAAAACTCTCTGTACACTCCTATCTCTAAGATGTTTTCCTGTTCAAGCTCATCGATCATGGTTTTCCAATAGTCTATCACTGGCCTAATGTAGGACTCATAGGATGCATTCTTTCCACTTGCACATCTCTCCCAAAACTTAATGTAATCCTTTATCCCTGATATTACTTGCAAGTGATCTCTCACAAATGCAGCCATTGGCAGTATATCCGGACAACCTGTTGGCAACAATGATCGACCCTCACTATCTTTCTTCCATAGCTCAATTCCCCCTTCAATGGGCATCCAATTCGGTGATTTTGGATGCACCTTGTACTGCATCATTGGTCTGTCACCTTGCATGTAAAATCGAAATTGTAATGGCTTTGCATGTCCAACTAGCATTTCTTGCCCATCACATAGGTAGCCATCCACATAATCCTTGAAGTTAGGAGCCCGTGTAAGAACAAATGGTGCCGGTGAAGATGATGTACATTTTTTGAATGTATCCATCAGATGCGGGAAAGTGAATGTTTATCCCACCCGCAAGCTCTTAGAAAACCTGCTGAACATTGCATCAATGTCCTCATGTGTGTGCCCTACCATCAAGAAGCCCAATTGAACTGTCTTGAAAATGCCCCTTGCTACAAGAAGAGAAAGGTATGCAAACAAGTATCTATTTTTGTTCTCAGACCCACAATTATCTAGTTGGAGTAGCAAGTTCTCTGGCAACTTTTGGAATGGTGGCTCAATAGCAACACTCTCCTCTAAAGAGGGTGGGTTTTCTCTTGTATTTGATGGAAAAAAATTCATACATGTGTCTGTAGCCCTTGCAATGGAAGTTGTCATGGCCTCTGTGATAGAATTCGGGTCACTTTCCGATACAGTTTCTAGATTTGCATCTGTGATCATGACATCTACATTTTCAGACAAGCTAGCTCCACTTGTGGAAACATGTGCACCTTTAGAACTGTAATGGGAGTCCAAAGCGTTTCTTGAACATAGAGCATTCAAAAGGCGAGCATTGCTTCTAGGAATCCCATTGGTAGCAAGGTCTCCAAGGTCATGCATATCCATCCTCTCGAGGTTGCGCAAACAAATTGAGAGTGATCCAATCGTCAAGTTGGGATCAGATGGCCACAAACCATTGAGGGTGAAGTGTCCATAATGACCGTTTCCATGCCCATGGGTAATCATTCCAATGAGTGAAACCTGTAATTGCCATGTGAATCGGTGTCCTTGGACCTCACCCGAAGTCTTGGAATTGCCATCTTTTTTTGGTCCATCTTATCATGGATTATGCATACATACTTTTTTGGATCCATCTCGGAGTACCTACGCCATGAATAGTATAAGTTCCTACAACTTTGTTGCTATATCATATGCATCTTTCTCTCTTCCATCAACGAATTGCGCTCATCTTGACTTTTTGTGGCTGCCAATTGAGCCTTGATCCGGCTGCACAAGCTACATTTAGAGAATTCACTCGTCTTAGCAAGGGCTACATTTTTTAAGTCTGATTTCCAAATCCTGCCAAATGTGGATGTGGATAGGCTCTGATAACCACGTTGATTAAGTGAAGTGTTGACTTCACGTAGGACGTCTATCTTCTTATACACTTCAGGTATCACTTGCTGTGTCTCTCTAGAACCATCCTGCATGGTTCTACTCTTGTGAGGCATATGCTCTGTGCTATTATCCACAAAGTGTTGAATGAGAGCCCTTCCCATACCTATGTGCTCCCTGCTCCTCCTCATAATCCCTGAATTGCCATGCACATATCGCTGCACACCACTCTCAAATTGCTCCCTGTATCGATAAAATGATGTCCTTGGAATTCCATGCATCTCATACCATGCTTTACAACAGACATCCTGACCATTTATCCTGAAGTTGTAGCATATCCTCCCTCTGTAGTCATGATGCCAAGCCGTTGACAACACATCGTATATAAAGTTTGTACGAGACTCCAAGGAGCTGCCCCAAAAGTTCTTCCTTAGATTCATTAAGAGATCTTGCTCTGCATGTTGGCAACACCTACTCCCACAACAATTGATGGAAGAAACCTGCAGCACCGAATCTAGTGACATTTTGTACATTGGTGTTGGAGGCTCTCTTTGTTTAGGCACCCTGTTAATGAAAGTGTACCTTCTTTTCTTTGATGTTGGATCATCCCTTTTCAACATTTGATCATTGACCAACTCATCTATACTAGCAACATGGTCCATGGGCACATATTGTTGCAATGGGCTTCCTTACTTTACTAGGCTGAGAGAGCCGACATCTTGCATAGAAGACCCTAAGTCACTTCCTCTAATTTGTTCTTTCTTTTCAATACCCACACTAATGCAATCATTACCCAATAGGTCAAAGTTTATAGAGTCTCCTGGGAAAACATATAAGATCACACCTTCCCCCACGGTCTTTGTTTTGCTCTCATCCCATAAGACAACTTTTTTCTCTTTCCAAGATTCACGAATGAAATTGTCAGTTTCCAATGAAGAAACTGGCATTGTCTCAACATAAGGTCGCTCAGGCTCACTTGGTGCAGCTTCTTCAGTTACCGCATCATCTAAAGAATCACCAACATGTTTTAGAGAGCCCTTAGGCCACTTGACAACGCTCCAAATTGCCTCATCAACAAGCACTCCATCCATAGTGGGAAATGGCAAGAGCATTTCACTATTGATAGACTTCTCCACTATCACCGATACATTTTCTGTCCCAATCTTCATACCACTACCGTAGGCCTCCGGATCTATTGCACACACTCCACCAATTCCAACCACTTCATTCCCCACCATCATCATGACCTTGTCCCCGCTTCTGATAGCCATCCTCTGTCATTACGATTATGGAGAATTAAGTATGAACAAATTACAACCAAAGAATTTCATAAGACCATCAAACATGTCAATCTAGAGGGGAAGAATGGCATTGGTGCAAATCTCTAGAATGCATGAATGAGTCCATACAAAATTTTCATGAAAGCATGAATTATTTCCCTAAAAATTTTAGCAATTTCATAAAACTTTTTCTAAAGCATGAATTATTTTCACCATCTTTGAAAAGGGGAATGGCACCAGTGCCATTCTCCCCATGCATTGACTTGAGAAAAACATTTGTCTTCATAAGAGGAGAACAGACTAGTGCCATTCTTCCTTTGCAATGTCCTAATATAAAATTTTGGCTTTGCAAAGGGAGCATGGCACCATTGTCATTCTCACAAGGCAAAGTCCCAAGTCAAAATTGCCATTCTCCCTTTATGAAGGCAAACTTTGAATCAAGACATTGCATTGGGAGACTGGCATTGGTGCCATTTTCCCTTTGCAAAGCCAAGATTCTGAATCATGACATTGCAATGGGAGAATGGCACTAGTGCCATACTGTCTTTGTGAAGTAGAAATTTGGAATCACGACATTGCATGGGGAGAATGGCACAGCCAAAGTTTTGAGTTGGGACATTGCAACGGGAGAATGGCAGTGGTGCAAATTTAAAATTTAAAATTTTTGGCTTTGTAGTAGGAAAGTGGAGAATGGCACTAGTGCCATTCTCCCATTGGAAAATGGAGAATGGCACTAGTGCCATTCTCCCAATGGAATGTCCTGATTCAAAATTTTGGCTTCACAAAGGTAGAATGGCACCGGTGCCATTCTCCCATTGGAATTAGTGGAATGTCAATCTATAGGTTTAGTTTGTCTAGATTACCACTAGCAGAGAATGGCAGTGATGCCAATCTCATGCTGGCAACTACATAATGACATTGAGATCATCAAACTCACATGTGGAATGGAATCGGACACCACTCTCCTATGATCACAGTCTCTGCTCTGTAGAGTTCATATGGATTTGTGTCAATCTCTGTGGAGAATGGCAGTGGTGCCAATCTCATACCATGACCTGAAAACATGCACAAGGAGTCCTAAACTCACATGTGCATTTGCACTTTTGCCATTATCCTACTGTAGCCAATAAAACTAGTGGAATGTCAATCTACAGGTTTAGTTTGCCTAGATTACCACTAGCGGAGAATGGCAGTGATGCCAATCTCATGCTGGCACCTACATAATGACACTGAGATAATCAAACTCACATGTGGAATGGAATAGGACACTACTCTCTTATGATCACTGGAATACCCCTCCTAGAATAGTAGGGTAAACATTTGTACAAGTGGAGAATGGCAGTGGTACCAATCTCTTATTAGGCCCTAAGAAATGGCATTGAGAAGCCTAAACTCACATGTGTAGAGATCATATGGATTTGTGTCAATATCTGTGGAGAATGGCAGTGGCGCCAATGTCATACCATGACCTGAAAACATGCACTTTTGCCATTATCCTACTGTGCATTATTCTATGAAATGATCATTGTCTCCGCTGTGTAGAGATCATATGGAATCCTAAACTCACATTTGGATTGGCACTTTTGCCATTATCCAACTGTAGCCAATAAAATTATAGGAATGTCAATCTATAGGTTCAATTTGTCTAGATTACCACTAGCGGAGAATGGCAGTGATGCCAATCTCATGCTTGCCCTAAGAAATGGCATTGAGAATCATAAACTCACATGTGCATTCTTCTATGTAGTGATCACTGTCTCCGCTGTGTAGAGATCATATGGAATTGTGTCAATCTATGTGGAGAATGGCAGTGGTGCCAATCTCATACCATGAACTAAAAACATGCACAAGGAATTCTAAACTCACATGTGCATTGGCACTTTTGCCATTATCCTACTGCAGCCAAGAAAATTAGTGTTATGTCAATCTATAGGTTCAGTTTGTCTAGATTACCACTAGCGGAGAATGGCAGTGATGCCAATCTAAACTCACATGTGCATTGGCACTTTTGCCATACCCTACTACAGCCAATAAAATTAGTGGAATATTGGTTCAGTTTGTCTAGATTAGCACTAGCGGAGAATGGCAGTGATGCCATTCTCCCAATGGAATGTCCTGATTCAAAATTTTGGCTTCACAAATGTAGAATGGTACCGGTGCCATTCTCCCATTGGAATTAGTGGAATGTCAATCTATAGGTTTAGTTTGTCTAGATTACCACTAGCAAAGAATGGAAGTGATGCCAATCTCATGCTGGCAACTACATAATGACACTGAGATCATCAAACTCACATGTGGAATGGAATCGGACACCACTCTCCTATGATCACAGTCTCCGCTCTATAAAGTTCATATTATGGATTTGTGTCAATCTCTGTGGAGAATGGCAGTTGTGCCAATCTCATACCATGACCTGAAAACATGCACAAGGAATCCTAAACTCACATGTGCATTTGCACTTTTTCCATTATCCTACTGTAGCCAATAAAATTAGTGGAATGTCAATCTACAGGTTTAGTTTGCCTAGATTACCACTAGCGGAGAATGGAAGTGATGCCAATCTCATGCTGGAACCTACAGAATGACACTGAGATCATCAAACTCACATGTGCCATTTTGACTCTGTGAAGCCAAAACTTTGAATCTGGGAGATTGGCACTAGTGCCATTTCCCCTTTGCACAACCAAGATTTGATTCGGGAAATCACAATGGGAGAATGGCACTGGTGCCATTCCCCCTTTGCAAATTAGCCAACATTTTGAATTGGGACATTGCAATGGGAGAATGGAAGTGGAGCAAATTTTGAAATTTTTAGCTTTGCAAAATGGGGAGATTGGAGGATGGCAGTAGTGCCATTCTCCCATTGCAATGCCAGAACTTGAGACCATAGACTTTGTGTGTGTGTGTGTGTGAACGTGGTTTTCATTTGAAACCATACATTATTTTACTTCCATTTATTCATATATGTGGTAAAGTTGATCGATATTACTTTATGAAACCTAGCTCGTTATGTGAGTTTATCCACGTTAGTTTGGTTATGCTAGGTTGGTTAAGTTACAAATTTTTATGTTAGAGTATGTTTTTCTTGATCAAGGTCCAAGTAATGTAAAATTTTAAGGTATAGATTGAATTAGTTGACGAGAATGTGATTTTTCTCCATGTTAAAAAAATTGTAATCATGCTCATCATTAGATCGCAAGCTATGGATTTTTTTAAAGGAAGATGAGAATAGGTTAAATAAAAGGCGTGAGGACAATGTAAAAAAGGAAGAAAATGAGTGTGGACAATGTAAAATAGAAATAAAAGAAATGCATATGTTAGATATGTTAAATGAAAGAAATAAAATAAATGTTAGATATGTCCCAATTCCTCCATTAGTTGGCTAATTGGTGTTTATACTAAAAAGCAACTTGAAAAGCATATACTAAAAACTTTGAAACAGATCGTCTATCACAAAATAGGAATTGCCTTCATTTATCAATGATGTTAACATCAATGAAAGCTTTGTTGGGAAATTCTTTGTAGCCACTAACAGCTTTGTACTTCTTTTGAGTGTGTGCTTGTTTGATCTTAAGGTTTAGCATATCTGCTTTAGTGTCATAATAGAGAATAAATATGGGATCATTATGATGTCTAAGATCAGGTGTGTGATTTGGCTTTATAATACTCATGTTTTCCAAGTTATGACCACATGGTGGTTCACAAAATAAGGAGTGTGATTTGGCTTTAAGATACTCATCTTTTCAAGTTAAGATCACGTGTTTGTTGTACAACTAGTGTGATTTGGTTCTATGATACTCATTACTACATTATTCAAAAAAGGCAATTGCTAGAGAACATGGAAGCAACATATACTTTGATGGTGACAAGTATCTCGATAATCGATGTAGCTTTAAGGTGTGCTTGCAACTCAACGAGCTTGCAGGTGATAAAAGATATCATGTACACTCTTGCACACAAAAATAAGTGCTTCCAAGCTCTGATTGGAAAAAAGTGCTTCCCTAGAAATGTGTCAAGACTTATCAAAGGATTACATGTTGAAGCATGTGCTGCTTAGAATGCAGATGCAAAGAATGGGAAATTGCCAAAGAAAGTCTTGCAAGTATTTACTTGGAAAATATCTTAAGGCACTTTAGTGCAGGTTCAGTTTTTAGTTGCTCAAGCTTCGTCCCTATGGTGAAAGCCTTGCTATTTAGAGAATGTGTCTCTCAATTAGAACTCTCTATGAAGGTGCTTCCAAGATAATAAAAAAGCAAGGAGCTATGAAAAACTATAACAAAGAGCTCCCAAGTAATAGGACCTCCAACAACTTGAGCTATACAAAGAAAGACTATGTAGTGTGAAAGGATCTTGATAGATACTTCCAAAACTTGAAAGAAATCACAAACTAAGGCATTCTCACAATTTTTAAAGAGTTATAAAACTTGAATAAAAGTAACAGCAAAGGGATCGCAATAATGGCAAATTATAGGCTAGGCAATTTTGACGAAAAGCAAAAGCTTGAAGTAAAAAATTGTTGAATCTATTTTTTAACGAAAAGCAAAAGGTTAGAACGGTAAAAAATCGAAGTACCGTAATACCTTCTCTGTCATGATTGCGCTCGTTGACCTTTCTCTCATGGGGATTTGCACTCTCGTGAACCGCTTTCGTGAGCAACGACACGCTTAAGCTTGCTACTTCTCTTGTGCCAACGTCCCACAGAAAGCTTTACCCTCATATCATCAATTGGAATGATCGGTCGATGAGCTGTGCCGCTCGAGCCATACGGCCCGTGCTTTTGGAGATCGAGTCTTCAATGCTTGAGCTCTTCAACCGTTACGCTTGAGCTCTTCAAGGTACTCTCCCGCCCGAGCTCTTCATCTTGTGCTATTTCCTTAGAACATTGAGAGCTTCTCCGTCGCTATTTACCTTCAGCAAACCATCTATCACTGAATGGTATAGGTATCATGGAGGTAGACAATCCTATTGAGGCATGTCCTCCAGAAGGTCTCTCGCCATGCCTACTGCCCCCTGCTTACAAAGGGCATTGATTAAAGTGCCGTAAATGGAGTTACTTGGGGAAATCCCGTTTTTTGGTCATGCTTGTAAGAGAGCATAGGGCTTCCTTCAATTTCCCCGCATTTACTTGAACGTTTATCAAGCTATTATATGTCCTGAGAGTGGGCTTACAATAAGTTTGCATAGCTATGAAAGTTTCTTCCGCTTCTGCAGTCATTCCGGAACAATTTGCATGGAGTCAACCAAACAAAGGGAGCTTTGCCTCCTCAGATCAGCCACCTAAGCAAAGAGACAATGAAGAAGAAGAAATCGGTAGAAAAACGCTTGTTACTCACTCTCGTTCTCGTTCTCATTCTCGTTCTCACTCTCGTTCTCTCGTTCAGCCGATTCTTTCAAGTCCTTCAATTGAAATGAGAGAAAAGGTCTTGATTTGTCTGAAATGTAGATTGAAAGTTAAAAGTGATAGTTTGAAACTACTAAATAATTCAAATTTTGAAATATAGCTCTTCCCGCCATTGTTCCCTTTTGAATTTTGGATATATAGAGTGGCACTTATGCCATTCTCTCCAAATTTAAATTCAAATTCAAATTCATATTGATATTTTTAATTTCAATTTGTATTTCAAATTGAAATTATTTTGTTTGAAATTGTATTTCAAAATTCTAGTTTTCAAATTTTGATTTCAAGTTAAACTTCAATCTCAAATTTGATTTTCATGATTGAATGGCAAATTTAGAGATTGAAATTCTAATTTTAAATGGAGAATGGCACCAGTGCCATTCTCCAAGACCTCATAAGAAGTCCTTGAGAGTGGCACTAGTGCCAATATGCCATTCTCTCCAAATTCAAATTCAAATTCAAATTCATATTGATATTTTTAATTTCAATTTGTATTTCAAATTGAAATTATTCTGTTTGAAATTGTATTTCAAAACCGAAATTCTAGTTTTCAAATTTTGATTTCAAGTTAAACTTCAATCTCAAATTTGATTTTCATGATTGAATGGCAAATTTAGAGATTGAAATTCTAATTTTAAATGGAGAATGGCACCAATGCCATTCTCCAAGACCTCATAAGAAGTCCTTGAGAGTGGCACTAGTGCCAATATGCCATTCTCTCCAAATTTAAATTCAAATTCAAATTCATATTGATTTTTTAAATTTTAATTTGTATTTCAAATTGAAATTATTCTGTTTGATATTGTATTTTAAAGCCGAAATTCTAGTTTTCAAATTTTGATTTCAAGTTAAACTTCAATCTCAAATTTGATTTTCATGATTGAATGGCAAATTTAGAGATTGAAATTCTAATCTTAAATGGAGAATGGCACCAGTGCCATTCTCCAAGACCTCATAAGAAGTCCTTGAGAGTGGCACTAGTGCCAATATCCCTTGAGATAAATTGAAAGACCTCATAAGAAGTCCTTGAGAGTGGCACTAGTGGACAATGGCAATGATGCCAATCTCATGCTGGCAACTACGTAATGACACTGAGATCATCAAACTCACATGTGCATTCTTCTATGTAGTGATCACTGTCTCCGCTGTGTAGAGATCATATGGAATTGTGTCAATCTCTGTGGAGAATGCCACCAATGGAGAATGGCAGTGGTGCCAATCTCATACCATGACTTGAAAACATGCACAAGGAATCCTAAACTCACATGTGCATTGGCACTTTTGCCATTGTCCTACTGCAGCCAATAAAACTAGTGGAATGTCAATCTATAGGTTTAGTTTGTCTAGATTACCACTAGCGGAGAATGGCAGTGATGCCAATCTCATGCTGGCAACTACATAATGACACTGAGATCATCAAACTCACATGTGGAATGGAATAGGACACCACTCTACTATGATCACTGGAATACCCCTCCTAGAATAGTAGGGTAAACATTTGTACAACTGGAGAATGGCAGTGGTGCCAATCTCTTACTAGGCCCTAAGAAATGGCATTGAGAAGCCTAAACTCACATGTGCAGAGATCATATGGATTTGTGTCAATATCTGTGGAGAATGCCACCAGTGGAGAATGGCAGTGGTGCCAATCTCATACCATGACCTAAAAACATGCACTTTTGCCATTATCCTACTGTGCATTCTTCTATGCAGTGATCACTGTCTCCACTGTGTAGAGATCATATGGAATCCTAAACTCACATTTGGATTGGAATCGGACACCACTCTCCTATGATCACTGGAATACCCCTCCTAGAATAGTAGGGTAAACATTTGTACAAGTGGAGAATGGCAGTGGTGCCAATCTCTTATTAGGCCCTAATAAATGGCATTGAGAAGCCTAAACTCACATGTGCATCTTCTATGTAGTGATCCCTGTGTCTCCGCTATGTAGAGATCATATGGATTTGTGTCAATCTCTATGGGGAATGCTATCAGTGGAGAATGGCAGTGGTGCCAATCTCATACCATGACCTGAAAACATGCACAAGGAATCCTAAACTCACATGTGGATTGGCACTTTTGCCATTATAGAATGCCACTAGTGGAGAATGGCAGTGGTGCACCAGGAATCCTGAACTCACATGTGCATTCTTCTATGTAGTGATCACTGTCTCCGCTGTGTAGAGATCATATGGAACTGTGTCAATCTCTGAGATCATCAAACTCACATGTGGATTGGAATCGGACAATACTCTCCTATGATCAATGGAATACCCCCCCTAGAATAGTAGGGTAAACATTTATACAAGTGGAGAATGGCAGTGGTGCCAATCTCTTAGGCCTAGAAAATGGCACTGTGAAGCCTAAACTCACATGTGCAGCCAATAAAATTAGTGGAATGTCAATCTATAGGTTTAGTTTGTCTAGATTATCACTACATGTGCATTCTTCTATGTAGTGATCACCGTCTCTGCTGTGTAGATATCATATGGAATTGTGTCAATCTGTATGGAGAATGGCAGTGGTTCCAATCTCATACCATGTCCTGAAAACATGCACAAGGAATCCTAAACTCGCATGTGCATTGGCACTTTTGCCATTATCCTACTACCATTCTCCGCTAGTGGTAATGTGCATTCTTCTATGTAGTGATCAATGTCTCCCCTGTGTAGAGATAATACGAAGAATGCCACCAATGGAGAATGGTAGTGGTGCCAATCTCATACCATGACCTGAAGACATGCACAAGGAATCCTAAACTCACATGTGCATTGGCACTTTTGCCATTATCCTACTGCAGCCAATAAAACTAGTGGAATGTCAATCTATAGGTTCAGTTTGTCTAGATTACCACTAGCAGAGAATGGCAGTGATGCCAATCTCATGCTTGCCCTAAGAAATGGCATTGAGAATCCTAAACTCACATGTGCATTCTTCTATGTAGTGATCACTGTCTCCGCTGTGTAGATCATATGGAATTGTGTTAATCTCTGTGGAGAATGGCAGTGGTGCCAATCTCATACCATGAACTGAAAACATGCACAAGGAATTCTAAACTCACATGTGCATTGGCACTTTTGCTATTATCCTACTGCAGCCAATAAAATTATTCGACCACTAGTGGAGAATGGCAGTGATGCCAATCTAAACTCACATGTGCATTGGCACTTTTGCCATTATCCTACTACAGCCAATAAAATTAATGTTATGTCAATCTATAGGTTTAGTTTGTCTAGATTACCACTAACAGAGAATGGCAGTGATGCCAATCTAATGCTGGCAACTACATAATGACACTGAGATCATGAAACTCACATGTGGAATGGAATAGGACACCACTGTCCTATGATCACTGGAATACCCCTACTAGAATAGTAGGGTAAACATTTGTACAAGTGGAGAATGGTAGTGGTGCCAATCTCTTATTAGGCCCTAATAAATGGCAGTGGTGCCAATCTCTTATTAGGCCCTAATAAATGGCAATGGAGAATGGCAGTGGTGCCAATCTCTTATTAGGCCCTAATAAATGGCAGTGGTGCCAATCTCATACCATGAACTGACAACATGCACAAGGAATTCTAAACTCACATGTGCATTTGCACTTTTGCTATTATCCTACTGTAGCCAATAAAATTATTGGACAACTAGTGGAGAATGGCAGTGATGCAAATCTAAACTCACATGTGCATTGGCACTTTTGCCACTGTCCTACTGCAGCTAATAAAATTAGTGGAATGTCAATCTATAGGTTCAGTTTGTCTAGATTACCACTAGTGGAGAATGGTAGTGAAGCCAATCTCATGCTAGCAACTACATAATGACACTGAGATCATCAAACTCACATGTGCATTCTTCTATGTAGTGATCACTATCTCCACTGTGTAGAGATCATATGGAATTGTGTCAATCTCTGTGGAGAATGCCACCAGTGGAGAATGGCAGTGGTGCCAATCTCATACCAAGACCTGAAAACATGCACAAGGAATCCTAAACTCACACGTGCATTGGCACTTTTGCCACTATCCTATTGCAGCCAATAAAATTAGTGGAATGTCAATCTATAGGTTCAGTTTGTCTAGATTACCACTAGCGGAGAATGGCAGTGATGCCAATCTCATGATGTCAACTACATAATGACACTGAGATCATCAAACTCACATGTGGAATGGAATAGGACACCACTCTCTTATGATCACTGGAATACCCCTCCTAGAATAGTAGGGTAAACATTTGTACAAGTGGATAATGGAAGTGGTGCCAATCTCTTATTAGGCACTAAGAAATGGCATTGAGAAGCCTAAACTCACATAAGTAGAGATCATATGGATTTGTGTCAATATCTGTGGAGAATGCCACCAGTGGAGAATGGCAGTGGTGCCAATCTTATACCATGACCTGAAAACATGCACTTTTTCCATTATCCTACTATGCATTCTTCTATGCAGTGATCACTGTCTCCGCTGTGTAGAGATCATATGGAATCCTAAACTCACATTTGGATTGGAACTTCTGCCATTATCCTACTACAGCCAATAAAATTAGTGAAATGTCAATCTATAGGTTCAGTTTGTCGAGATTACCACTAGCGGAGAATGGCAGTGATGCCTATCTCATGCTGGCAACTACATAATGACACTGAGATCATGAAACTCACATGTCGAATGGAATAGGACACCACTCTCCTATGATCATTAGAATACCCCTATTAGAATAGTAGGGTAAACATTTGTACAAGTGGAGAATGGCAGTGGTGCCAGTCTCTTATTAGGCCCTAATAAATGGCAGTGGTGCCAATCTCATAGCATGAACTGAAAACATGCACAAGGAATTCTAAACTCACATGTGAATTGGCACTTTTGCTATTATCCTACTGCAGCCAATAAAATTATTGGACCACTGGCGGAGAATGGCAGTGATGCTAATCTAAACTCACCTGTGCATTGGAACTTTTGCCACTATTCTACTAGAGCCAATAAAATTAGTGGAATGTCAATCTATAGGTTCAGTTTGTCTAGATTACCACTAGCGGAGAATGGCAGTGATGCCAATCTCATGCTGGCAACTACATAATGACACTGAGATCATCAAACTCACATGTGGAATGGATTAGGACACCACTCTCCTATGATCACTGGAATACCCCTCCTAGAATAGTAGGGTAAACATTTGTACAAGTGGAGAATGGTAGAGGTGCCAATCTCTTATTAGGCCCTAATAAATGGCATTGAGAAGCCTAAACTCACATGTGCATTCTTCTAAACTCACATGCACAAGGAATCCTAAACTCATATGTGCATTCTTCTATGTAGTGATCACTGTCTCCACTGTGTAGAGATCATATGGAATTGTGTCAATCTCTGAGATCATAAAACTGACATGTGGATTGGAATCGTGAGAGTGCTATCAACGGAAGCAAGAACGGAAGAAGGAGAGAGAGAGACAGAGAGCCACACAAGTTTTGGTGGGTGCAGAACCACCCTAATCTTCTTTTTCATTCATTTATATATGTGTTTGAGTATTGTACATAACCGGGGTTAAGGCACAGTGACCTTTAACCCCCACAACCTCCCACTTAAAGGACAATGTGCCTTTAAGGGAGAACAACCAGTGAGCATACTATCCAATGCCCATCAATTCACGACAATACTCAAACCGCTGACTAGGTAGACTCTTCGTCAGCATATCTGCAGGGTTATCATCTGTATGAACCTTGACAAGCTCTATGCGCTTGTCCTCAAGTACCTCCCTGATGAAATGATACCTGACCTCAATGTGTTTGGTCTTTGCATGAAAGACCGGATTCCGTGCTAGCTGAATAGCACTCATGGAATCACTATGCAATGTCGGTACACCTGTATGAATCCCCAAATCTCCCACTAACCGATCAAGCCATATAGCCTCCTTGCAACCCTCTGTGGCTGCAACATACTCAGCCTCTGTGGTAGACAAAGCAACGCACTTCTGTGCGCGAGACATCCACGACACTGCACCACCTGCAAAGGTGAACACATAACCAGAAGTGGATCTCCTACTATCCACATGCCCTGCATAGTCTGAATCTGTGTACCCAAGTACACGCATGTCTCCTTTACCAAAGCAAATGCACATCTCCTTGGTACCCTTCATGTACCTCATGATGCACTTAACTGCCTCCCAATGCCTCTTTCCTGGATTAGCCATATACCGGCTAACAACTCCCACTGCAAATGCAATGTCTGGTCTAGTAGCTATCATAGCATACATAAGACTCCCAACCGCTGATGCATAAGGAACCTTGGCCATCATGGCCCTTTCCTCATCTGATTTGGGACTATCTGTATGACTCAGTTTCACATATGGAGGCAATGGAGTACTCACTGCCTTCCCCCCTTCCATATTGAAACGTTGCAATACTTTTGTAACATACTCTTTTTGTGAAAGCCAAAGGAGTTTCCTACTCCGATCACGCGTGATGCGCATACCAAGAATATGACTTGCAAGTCCCAAATCCTTCATATCAAAGGCCTCATGCAACTTGGCCTTTAATGCATCTAGCTCATAAGTATTCTTGCTAGCCAATAGCATATCATCCACATATAGTGCCAGGATTATCAAGCTATTATCCTTAGCCCTTTTAGTGTAGAGGCAGTGATCAATTTCACTCCTTCTAAAACCCTGGGACCGAATGAAAGCATCAAACTTCTGATACCATTCTCTAGGTGCTTGCTTAAGACCATAGAGACTCTTCTTCAGTTTGCAAACTAAATGCTCTTTGCCCTTTTCTTCAAAGCCTTCCGGCTGCACCATGTAAATTTCCTCATGCAAATCCCCATGCATGAAAGCTGTCTTGACATCCATCTGCATAAGCTCCATATCCTCTGATGCCACTAGTCCAAGCATGCATCTAAGTGTGGTCATCTTCACAACCGGAGAGAATATCTCATCAAAGTCCACACCCTTCTCTTGCTTGAACCCTTTAGCAACCAAACGGGCCTTGTACCTAGGCACATCATCACCTGTGACCTTCATTTTGTAGACCCATTTACATGGCAATGCTTTCTTTCCATGTGGCAAAGAAACCAAGTCCCAAGTCTTATTCTTCATAAGTGAACTCATCTCTGATTGCATAGCATACTCCCACTTGCGTTGATCCTCACGCATCATAGCCTCTTTGTAGCAAGAAGGCTCCCCGCAATCAGTAAGCATCACATAGTCTACCCCTGGAACAAACCTATCAGGCGGTTTAGACACTCTAGATGATCTTCTCAAGGGCATTTCAGCTTGCTGTCCCACTTGCATATCAGCCACATTTGGCTCATCATTTCCACCAATAGATGATCCATCATCTACCCTTGATTGTATACCTGTGGGAGTACTTGGTTGTACCATTTCTTGCACATTTGGTGCATGGACAGCTTGCTGTCTATCAACATATGCAGGTGGATTCACATCCTGGAAAGTGATTCTCCTCATTTCCACATCCCTCATGGGTGCCTTATGCATCTTCTTCTCATTGAAGACCACATCATGGCTGCGTATGATCTTCTTTGCTTCTGGATCCCAGAGACGATAGCCCATCTCTCCACTTTCACCATAACCTAGAAAGATGCATTTCCTAGACTTAGGATCTAGCTTCTTTCGAAGCTCTTTTGGCACATGTGCATATGCCTCACACCCAAATATACGCAAATGAGAGTAAGAGGGCTTCTTGCCACTCCATGCCTCTTCAGGAATACCACCATCCAAACTCTTACTAGGTGATCTATTGATCACATGCACTGCAGTTTTCATTGCCTCAGCCCAAAAACCACCAGAAAGACTTGCATTGGAAAGCATGCATTGCAACCTTTCTTGAATGGTACGATTCATCTTTTCTGCAACTGGATTTTGCTCTGGAGTACGAGGGGATGTGAGCTCCCTCTTAATCCCACGTGTATCACAGAAATGCTGAAAGTCATGAGAGAGATACTCTCCACCATTGTCAGTCCGTAGGCATTTAAGCATTCTACCTGACTGATTCTCAACCAAGGCCAGCCATTTCTGAAATACCTGGAACACATCACTCTTCCGAGCTATAGCATAAGCGCACACTTTCCTAGTTGCATCATCAATGAATGTCACATAGTATTCAGCCCCGCCTAATGACCTTGTAGGCATGGGACCACATACGTCTGAATGCACCAAATCAAGCATTTCAAACTCTTTCTTTCCCCTTCTTTTATGGGCTGATTTAGTCTGCTTCCCATAGAGACAGTGCTCACAAAATTCAAAATCAGAGAAACTCAAATGCGGTACATAACCCAAACGGCATAAGAGTTTCATTCCATTCTGGCTCATGTGCCCCAACCTGCAATGCCACAAAGAAGTGCTTGGCTGCTCGGTTATTGCAACAACATGATCAAATACCCCTGATACATGTAAGGGATACAAAGTCCCACACTTGGCACCCCTGGCCAAAAGCATAGAGCCCTTCTGAATTTTCCAACTCTGAAAGCCAAAAGTGGTGTGAAAACCAGCATCATCTAGCTGACCCACTGAAATAAGACTCTTGGTCAGCTTAGGCACATGTCTCACATGTTTCAAAACAAATGCAGACCCATTTGCAAAAGAAAACTTTATGTCACCTGCTCCCACTATGTCACATGCATAGTCATTTCCAAGATGCACACAACCTGTCTTTCCACTATCATAAGTGGAGAACCATTCCCTATGGGGAGTAACATGGAATGAAGCACCAGAATCCAAAATCCAATCCTGGGAATATGCATCATCTGAAGTGGTAAGCAACTCTGCAGATAAACTAGACATGAAGAGAACATCATTGTCACTATCACGTGTGACTGCATTGATCTCCTCGATCTTCACTTTTCCTTTGTCCTCCCTTGGACTCTCTTCCTTTTGATTTGCACCCCAATTTGCATTCTTTTTCTTATCCCTTTGCTCTCTTTTTAGCTTGTAGCAATCCTTTTTCATATGGCCCTTCTTGCCACAATGATAACACTCAATGTTCCGTGCCCTGGATTTGCTACGAGACTTCCCTCTTTCTTGGGACTTCCCCCTGAACTGTGATCTGCCCCTTTGCACATTTAAGGCTGCATCCTGCTTGTTGCCATCCATAGACTTCCGTCTAATCTCCTCGGCTAACAAGCTACCCACAACATCATCAAATTTCAGCACTCCACCAGGTGCAGAGTTACTAACAGCTGTACGGAAGGTATCCCATGAGGATGGCAATGAACATAAGAGAAATATTGCCTTAGTCTCCGCATCAAAATTCATTTTCTGAGCCTGAAGCTGGCTGAAAATAATATTGAATTCATTCAAGTGAGAAGCAATGGAGACCCCTTCCTTCATCTGCAGCTCAAACAACCTCTTCATGAGGTAAACTTTATTAGAGGCAGTTTCCTTCTCATAAGTGGCACACAGTTTCTTCCACAAATCTTCCGTAGTCTGCTCATTTACTACTGTGAAATAAACTGACTCTGCAAGATGAAGTCTAATAGTAGACTTTGCTAATGCATCCAACTCATTCCAATCATCCTCAGACATATTTGCAGGCTTAGCTTCAATCCCTGCCAAGGGTTTAATCTGCTTCTTTTGAATAAGCACATCCCTTATCTGTTCTTTCCACAAAGAAAAGTTTGTGCCATCAAACTTTTTAATGCTGAAAAACTCCTTTTCAGGCATGGAAGAGGATGCCATGATGCAAATAAAGCAAAATCCCAAATGCTAGTGCTTGCAAGAGAGAATCACACCAAATACCAGGTGCACCCAAATGTGTATGCCACAATAGAGTGAAATATCACCAAAACTCAAAACTCAAAGCATCTGACTCATGTGCATATACTATGCATCCATATGAGCAAATTTGGCCCAAAAGAAAATGCCAATAAGTGCCAAATGACTCAAGCATAAACACCGTCCACTGGCATATGCATCAATAATATCTCATCCAAGAGAGCATAGCACTATCAGTGCATCACCTGCAATGTGTCAAAGCTGTCCCTCAGCTTAAAATAGCATCCATGTGCAAGGCGTCCATAAAAAATAGCATCCCACAAGGCAATTTGGGCCTATCAGCGCATCCAACAAGGACCGCAATGCATTCAAATGGCCTATAAATCATCCACTGCAACCCAATGCATACCACGAATGAGCGCACACTGCTCAAACTGCAACCAGAGTGATTTGCATAAGGTATGCTCAAGAAATCATAGTCCCACGGTAATGAGCGCTACTGAAAATAGAACCTGAGATGCTTCAAAACATGGGCGCCATTGCATAATCGGACTCAGCAAGAAAATCTGCAAATATCTCTCTTCTGCCAGAACTCCAAAATCTCAACCGATGAGTGAGAAACGGGAGTCAATACTTATCCACTGCCATGTGGCATAAATCTAAGGTTTCAAAACCTTAGTATGAAAAATGCATAACAGAGAGACGAAATCGAATACACAGAGATTTATAACTCTGAAAATCCTCCACCGAATCACGCAAGAACTGATAGGTAGGGGTTTTTGGGCATCCGGAACGCAATGGGACAGACGGTTTTGGAAACCGTGGTCTCAATCACTGGGTCCAACACACGGACTGAAAAACGTTTTTTGAAACAGAGCTATCTGTAAACTCCACCGGAGTGCGAATGATGAGCAACATAGAAGTTTTAGGACCTCCTGAGTCCACCGGAACTGACAGATCTGCAAATGGTTGCTCCAAACTTGAGTTCCAACACCCGGGCAAAAAACGCAGGAACTGACACAGTGACTCAGAAATCCAATGAAATGATCCCAGATTCAGGAATGAAGGTGTTTCCAGGCTCCTGAAGTAATGTGGATACCAAAAGCAAGCAATAGTTGCCTCTACAAGTCAATACGGAGTCTCTGTCATCGAACGGAACAGGGAAAAGCTCAAAAAACGACTTTTTCTTTGAAAGCTCTTAACAGGCTCTCAAAACCACTTCGTAAAGCCAAAGTGACTTTTCCAAAGGTTCCTCCAAGGTCTCTGCACACTCGGATGCAAGTAAAGTCACCCACAAAGCTTCCCACAGAGCTTCTCCTTCCTCCCACAGAGTTGCTGAGCTTCCAGCATTCACGCACGCTCAGCTAGATCACTCGGGCTCTGATACCAGTTGAGAGTGCTATCAACGGAAGCAAGAACGGAAGAAGGAGAGAGAGAGACAGAGAGCCACACAAGTTTTGGTGGGTGCAGAACCACCCTAATCTTCTTTTTCATTCATTTATATATGTGTTTGAGTATTGTACATAACCGGGGTTAAGGCACAGTGACCTTTAACCCCCACAAATCGGACACCACTCTCCTATGATCACTGGAATACCCTTCCTAGAATAGTAGGGTAAACATTTGTACAAGTGGATAATGGCAGTGGTGCCAATCTCATACCTTGACCTAAAAACATGCACAAGGAATCCTAAACTCACATGTGCATTCGCGCTTTTTCCATTATCCTACTGCAACCAATAAAATTAGTGTCATGTCAATCTATAGGTTCAATTTGTCTAGATTACCACTAGCTAAGAATGGCAGTGATGCCAATCTCATGCTGGCAACTACATAATGACACTGAGATCATCAAACTCACATGTGGAATGGAATAGGACACCACTCTCCTATGATCACTGGAATACCCCTCCTAGAATAGTAGGGTAAACATTTGTACAAGTGGAGAATGGCAGTGGTTCCAATCTCTTATTAGGCCCTAAGATATGGCATTGAGAAGCCTAAACTCACATGTGCATTCTTCTATGTAGTGATCACTATCTCCGCTGTGCAGAGATCATATGGAATTGTGTCAATATCTGTGGAGAATGCCACCAGTGGAGAATGGCAATGGTGCCAATCTCATACCATGACCTGAAAACATGCACAAGGAATCCTAAACTCACATGTGCATTGGCACTTTTTCCATTATCCTACTGCATCCAATAAAATTAGTGGAATGTCAATCTATAGGTTTAGTTTGTCTAGATTACCACTAGCAGAGAATGGTAGTGATGCCAATCTGATGCTGGCAACTACATAATGACACTGAGATCATCAAACTCACATGTGGAATGGAATAGGACACCACTCTACTATGATCATTGGAATACCCCTCCTAGAATAGTAGGGTAAACATCTGTACAAGTGGAGAATGGCAGCTGTGCCAATCTCTTATTAGGCCCTAGGAAATGTCATTGAGAAGCCTAAACTCACATGTGCAGAGATCATATGGATTTGTATCAATATCTCTGGAGAATGCCACCAGTGGAGAATGGCACTGGTGCCAATCTCATACCATGACCTGAAAACAAATAAAGGAATCCTAGAGTCACATGTGCATTCTTCTATGTAGTGATCACTGTCTCCACTGTGTAGAGATCTTATGGAATTGTGTCAATCTCTGAGATCATCAAACTCACATGTAGAATGTAATAGGACACCACTCTCCTATGATCACTGGAATACCCCTCCGAGAATAGTAGGGTAAACATTTGTACAAGTGGAGAATGGCAGTGGTGCCAATCTCTTATTAGGCCCTAATAAATGGCATTGAGAAGCCTAAACTCACATGTGCATTCTTCTATGTAGTGATCACTGTCTCCGTTGTGTAGAGATCATATGGATTTGTGTCAAACTCTGTGGAGAATGCCATCAGTGGAGAATGGTAGTGGTGCCAATCTCATACCATGACCTGAAAACATGCACAAGGAATCCTAAACTCACATGTGCATTGGAACTACCACTAGTGGAGAATGGCAGTTATGCCAATCTCATGCTGGCAACTACATAATGACAATGAGATCATCAAACTCACATGTGCATTGAAACTTTTGCCATTATCCTACTACAGCCAATAAATATAGTGGAATGTCAATCTACAGGTTTAGTTTGTCTAGATTACCACTACTGGAGGATGACAGTGATGCCAATCTCATGCTGGCAAATACATAATGACACTGAGACCATCAAACTCACATGTGCATTCTTCTATGTAGTGATCACTGTCTCCGCTGTGTAGATATCATATGGAATTGTGTCAATCTCTGTGGAGAATGCCACCAGTTGAGAATGGCAGTGGTGCCAATCTCATATTAAGACCTTAAAAATGGCACAAGGAATCCTAAACTCACACGTGCATTGGCACTTTTGCCATTATACTACTACACCCAATAAAATTTGTGGAATGTCAATCTACAAGTTTAGTTTATCTAGCCTGCCACCAGTGGAGAATTGAAGTGATGCCAATCTCATGCAGGCAACTACATGATGACACTGAGATCCTCAAACTCACATGTGGATTGGAATCGGGCACCATTATCCTATGATCCTTGGAATACCCCTCCTAGAATATTAGGGTAAACATTTGTACATGCGGAGAATGGCAGTGGTGCCAATCTCTTATTAGGCCCTAGAAAATGGCACTGTGAAGCCTAAACTTAGAATAGTAGGGTAAACTTAGAAAATGGCACTGTGGTAAACTTAGAATGGAATCGGACACCACTCTCCTATGATCACTAGAATACCCCTCCTAGGATAGTAGGGTAAACATTTGTACAAGTGGAGAATGGCAGTGGTGCCAATCTCTTATTAGGCCCTAAGAAATGGCATTGGGAAACCCTAAACTCACATGTGCAATCTTCTATGTAGTGATGACCTGAAAACATGCACAAGGAATCCTAAACTCACATGTGCATTGGCACTTTTGCCATTATCCTACTGACATTCCCTGCTAGTGGTAATGTGCATTCTTCTATGTAGTGATCACTGTCTCCGCTGTGTAGAGATCATATGGAATTGTGTCAATCTCTGTGGAGAATGCCACTAGTGGAGAATGGCACTGGTGCCAATCCCATACCATGACCTGAAAACATGCACAAGGAATCCTAAACTCACATGTGCATTGGCACTTTTGCCATTATCCTACTGCAGCCAATAAAATTAGTGGAATGTCAATCTATAGGTTCAGTTTGTCTAGATTACCACTAGCGGAGAATGGCAGTGATGCCAATCTCATGCTAGCAACTACATAATGACACTCAGATCATGCAACTCACATGTGGAATGGAATAGGACACCACTCTCCTATGATCACTGGAATACCCCTACTAGAATAGTAGGGTAAACATTTGTACAAGTGGAGAATGCCAGTGGTGCCAATCTCTTATTAGGCCCTAAGAAATGGCATTGAGAAGCCTAAACTCACATGTGCAGAGATCATATGGAATTGTGTCAATCTCTGTGGAGAATTCCACCAGTGGTGAATGGCAGTGGTGCCAAACTCATACCATGACCTAAAAACATGCACAAGGAATCCTAAAGTCACATGTGCATTCTTCTATGTAGTGATCACTGTCTCCACTGTGTAGAGATCATATGGAATTGTGTCAATGTCTTATTAGGCCCTGGAAGCCTAAACTCACATGTGCAGAGATCATATGGATTTGTGTCAATCTATGTGGAGGAGAATGGCAGTGGTGCCAATCTCATACCATGACCTAAAAACATGCATAAGGAATCCTAAACTCAAATGTGCATTCTTCTATGTAGTGATCATTGTCTCCGCTATGTAGAGATCATATGGAATTGTGTCAATCTCTATGGAGAATGCCACCAGTGGAGAATGGCAGTGGTGCCAATCTCATACCATGACCTGAAAACATGCACAAGGAATCCTAATCTCACATGTGCATTGGCACTTTTGCCACTATCCTACTGCATCCAATAAAATTAGTGGAATGTCAATCTATAGGGTCAGTTTGTCTAGATTACCTCTAGCGGAGAATGGCAGTGATGCCAATCTCATGCTGGCAACTACATAATGACACTAAGATCATCAAACTCACATGTGGAATGGAATAGGACACCACTCTACTATGATCACTGGAATGCCACCAGTGGAGAATCGCAGTGGTGCCAATCTCATACCATGACCTAAAAACATGCACAAGGAATCCTAAACTCACATGTGCATTGGCACTTTTGCCACTATCCTACTGCAGCCAATAAAATTAGTGGAATGCCAATCTATAGGTTCAGTTTGTCTAGATTACCACTAGCAGAGAATGGCAGTGATGCCAATCACAAGGAGTCCTAAACTCACATGTGCAGAGATCATATGGAATTGTGTCAATCTCTATGGAGAATGCCACCAGTGGAGAATGGCAGTAGTGCCAATCTCATACCATGACTTGAAAACATGCACAAGGAATCCTAAGATCATATGTGCATTGGCACTTTTGCCATTATCCTACTACAACCAATAAAATTAGTGGAATGTCAATCTATAGGTTCAGTTTGTCTAGATTACCACTAGCGGAGAATGGTAGTGATGCCAATCTCATGCTGGCAACTACGTAATGACACTGAGATCATCAAACTCACATGTGGAATGAAATAGGACACCACTCTACTATGATCACTGGAATGCCACCAGTGGAGAATGGCAGTGGTGCCAATCTCATACCATGACCTGAAAACATGCACAATGAATCCTAAACTCACATGTGCATTGGCACTTTTGACACTATCCTACTGCAGCCAATAAAATTAGTGGAATGTGAATCTATAGGTTCAGTTTGTCTAGATTACCACTAGCGGAGAATGGCAATGATGCCAATCACAAGGAATCCTAAATTCACATGTGCAGAGATCATATGGAATTGTGTCAATCTCTGTGGAGAATGCCACCCGTGGACCATGGCAGTAGTGCCAATCTCATATCATGACCTGAAAACATGCACAAGGAATCCGAAACTCACATGTGCATTGGCACTTTTGCCATTATCCTACTGCAGGCAATAAAATTAGTGGAATGTCAATCTATAGGTTCAGTTTGTCTAGATTACCACTAGCGGAGAATGGCAGTGATGCCAATCTCATGCTGGCAACTACATAATGACACTGAGATCATCAAACTCACATGTGGAATGGAATAGGACACCACTCTACTATGATCACTGGAATGCCACCAGTGGAGAATGGCAGTAGTGCCAATCTCATACCATGACCTGAAAACATGCACAAGGAATCCTAAACTCACATGTGCATTGGCACTTTTGCCACTATCCTACTGCAGCCAATAAAATTAGTGGAATGTCAATCTATAGGTTTAGTTTGTCTAGATTACCCTTAGTGGAGAATGACAATGATGCCAATCACAAGGAATCCTAAATTCACATGTGCAGAGATCATATGGAATTGTGTCAATCTCTGTGGAGAATGGCAGTAGTGCCAATCTCATACCATGACCTGAAACATGCACAAGGAATCCTAAACTCACATGTGCATTGGCACTTTTGCCATTATCCTACTGTAGGCAATAAAATTAGTGGAATGTCAATCTATAGGTTCAGTTTGTCTAGATTACCACTAGTGGAGAATGGCAGTGATGCCAATCTCATGCTGGCAACTACATAATGACACTGATATCATCAAACTCACATGTGGAATGGAATAGGACACCACTCTACTATGATCACTGGAATGCCACCGGTGGAGAATGGCAGTGGTGCCAATCTCATACCATGACCTGAAAACATGGACAAGGAATCCTAAACTCACATGTGCATTGGCACTTTTGCCACTATCCTACTGCACCCAATAAAATTAGTGGAATGTCAATCTATAGGTTCAGTTTGTCTAGATTACCACTAGCGGAGAATGGCAGTGATGCCAATCTCATGATGTCAACTACATAATGACACTAAGATCATCAAACTCACATTTGGAATGGAATAGGACACCACTGTCTTATGATCATTGGAATACCCCTCCTAGAATAGTAGGGTAAACATTTGTACAAGTGGAGAATGGCAGTGGTGCCAATCTCTTATTAGGCCCTAAGAAATGGCATTGAGAAGCCTAAACTCACATGTGCATAATTCATATGGCATTGTGTCAATATCTATGGAGAATGCCACCAGTGGAGAATGGCAGTGGTGCCAATCTCATACTATGACCTGAAAACATGCATAAGGAATCCTAAACTCACATGTGCATTGGCACTTTTGCCATTATCCTACTGCAGCCAATAAAATTAGTGGAATGTCAATCTATAGGTTCAGTTTGTCTAGATTACCACTAGCGGAGAATGGTAGTGATGCCAATCTGATGCTGGCAACTACATAATGACACTGAGATCATCGAACTCACATGTGGAATGGAATAGGACACCACTCTACTATGATCATTGGAATACCCGTCCTAGAATAGTAGGGTAAACATTTGTACAACTGGAGAATGGCAGTGGTGCCAATCTCTTATTGGACCCTAAGAAATGGCATTGAGAAGCCTAAACTCACATGTGCATTCTTCTATGTAGTGATCACTGTCTCCGCTGTGCAGAGATCATATGGGATTGTGTCAATCTCTGTGGAGAATGCCACCAGTGGAGAATGGAAGTGGTGCCAATCTCATACCATGACCTGAAAACATGCACAAGGAATCCTAAACTCACATGTGCATTGGCACTTTTGCCACTATCCTACTGCACCCAATAAAATTAGTGGAATGTCAATCTATAGGTTCAGTTTGTCTAGATTACCACTAGCGGAGAATGGCAGTGATGCCAATCTCATGATGTCAACTACATAATGACACTAAGATCATCAAACTCACATGTGGAATGGAATAGGACACCACTGTCTTGTGATCATTGGAATACCCCTCCTAGAATAGTAGGGTAAACATTTGTACAAGTGGAGAATGGCAGTGGTGCCAATCTCTTATTAGGCCCTAAGAAATGGCATTGAGAAGCCTAAACTCACATGTGCATAATTCATATGGCATTGTGTCAATATCTATGGAGAATGCCACCAGTGGAGAATGGCAGTGGTGCCAATCTCATACTATGACCTGAAAACATGCATAAGGAATCCTAAACTCACATGTGCATTGGCACTTTTGCCATTATCCTACTGCAGCCAATAAAATTAGTGGAATGTCAATCTATAGATTCAGTTTGTCTAGATTACCACTAGCGGAGAATGGTAGTGATGCCAATCTCATGCTGGCAACTACATAATGACACTGAGATCATCAAACTCACATGTGGAATGGAATAGGACACCACTCCACTATGATCATTGGAATACCCCTCCTAGAATAGTAGGGTAAACATTTGTACAACTGGAGAATGGCAATGGTGCCAATCTCTTATTGGGCCCTAAGAAATGGCATTGAGAAGCCTAAACTCACATGTGCATTCTTCTATGTAGTGATCACTGTCTCCGCTGTGCAGAGATCATATGGGATTGTGTCAATCTCTGTGGAGAATGCCACCAGTGGAGAATGGCAGTGGTGCCAATCTCATACCATGACCTGAAAACATGCACAAGGAGTCCTAAACTCACATGTGCATTGGCACTTTGGCCATTATCCTACTGTAGCCAATAAAATTAGTGGAATGCCAATCTATAGGTTCAGTTTGTCTAGATTACCACTAGCGGAGAATGGCAGTGATGCCAATCTGATGCTGGCAACTACATAGTGACACTGAGATCATCAAACTCACATGTGGAATGGAATAGGACACCACTCTACTATGATCACTGGAATACCCCTTCTAGAATAGTAGGGTAAACATCTGTACAAGTGGAGAATGGCATTGGTGACAATCTCTTATTAGGCCCTAAGAAATGGCATTGAGAAGCCTAAACTCACATGTGTAGAGATCATATGGATTTGTGTCAATCTCTGTGGAGAATGCCACCAGTGGAGAATGGCAGTGGTGCCAATCTCATACCATGACCTAAAAACATGCACAAGGAATCCTAAAGTCACATGTGCATTCTTCTATGTAGTGATCACTATCTCTGCTGTGTAGAGATCATATGGAATTGTGTCAATCTCTTATTAGGCCCTGGAAGCCTAAACTCACATGTGCAGAGATCATATGGATTTGTGTCAATCTCTGTGGAGGATAATGGCAGTGGTGCCAATCTCATACCATGACCTGAAAACATGCATAAGGAATCCTAAACTCAAATATGCATTCTTCTATGTAGTGATCACTGTCTCCACTATGTAGAGATTATATGGAATTGTGTCAATCTCTGTGTAGAATGCCACCAGTGGAGAATGGTATTGGTGCCATGTGATGAATCGAACTTCTGCCATTCTCCTTAACATCATGGAGGATGGCACCAGTGGCATTATCCTCAAACTCTCACGGAGGATGGCACTTGTGCCATTCTGAACAAACACACAATCCATGTGTTCAATGGCATTTGTGACACTCTTCTAACATCATATTATGTTGGAGAATGGCACGAATACCATTCTTTATTATAACCATCTTAACTTTGATATTGTGTATATTTGCTTAATGTGTTGGTGTAGTTTTTCATAATGCATATATAAGTTGCTTCGCCTTGGTTATTTTGTTAATAGAAGTTGCATTGTGGTTGTAATATTTCCTACTACAGTTATGATTTTCTATTATACCTTTTGACATTGTGTCCTTGGTTCTTTTGTTAACTGAACATTGCAAGAATGGCTAGCAAGGGAAAGAGAAAGGTTCGAGAGGTGTCAGTTTATGATGGAGTTAGTTCTGGAAGAGGATGGTTTTTGGATATATTCAATAACGAGCTCCAAAAACTCCATAAAGTGCATTGTTTTGTGAACATCCAAGGAACAACTTTTGAAGATGTTGGACAAGTTAAAGAGATGGAGGATACTGAGAAAGACAACGTTCCTTGTCTCAAAATTCATACATTGGGAGGCAATGTGTATCAATTGGATCCTGCTTGTTTTGATCATGCGAGGATGAATGCTACTGGGGAGGACACTATGATATCTAGGGGTTGGATTAATGAGCCAGTATATTATACCAATCAATAGATATTAGAAAGCTTTGATTTGGTAATAAAAGGGATAAAGCAAGATATAAAAAAGAGTAGAAAAGTTTCGAAAAGAACCAAGAAAAGTGATGTTGAGGGATCAAGCTCTCAAGTGTCTCAGAACACATTGAAAGAGAAGGCTAGAGAGACCAGTGAGGAGGAAACAACAGGTGAGAAGGAAATAAGGTCAGATGGAAAAACAAGCATTGGGGATAAACTGGAGGCTAAAGAAAAAGAGACAACTTTAGGAGGAAAACAGGGAGGTACGGGAATAGTCACTGATGGAACTGGAAGTGGAGGTGATGCAACGGGGAGTGGTGAGACACATATAATAGGACATGGTGAGAAATCATCTGAAGCAACTATCATCCTGTATAAGAAAATCCAGCCAAATAATGACTTTAAGGCACTACAAAAGAAATTGGAAAGGAAGGACACAAGTATGGCAGGCTTGATGGAGTACGTAGAGTACTTCCCATTTGGTTTGGAGTTTGAGGTGTTGATCCCAGTGATGAATTGCTTTAGAGCACCAAGCCAATATGTGTACAGGACATTGACCCTCAGCTATGTCAGTGACTTGGTCAAGAGTTTTGCAATGAATGCATGACCTCCTGCAACATGTGCATATCTTATGCCTTACCACATAGGCACAAATACTCCGATGTGCAAGGAAGAGATAAAGGTGGAAAAGTTAAAGGAGTATAATTATTGGATTCTCGCGGGGCAGCATTCGATTTATGCTACAAGGATATTTATAACTAAAGCACATGGAGAAGCCTTCAATCAATGAAAAGGTTTCTATACACGGAGGACGGTAAGAATTGTTGTCAATGCACCAGTTGAAGCAAGTTGTAAGATATCATCAATGGCCAACATGGAGGCACAGATCGTTTTGAAAAATCAACCATATATCGATATCTTACAACACCTAAGGGCACAGTGGATTGCATTCGTACGACCAAAGAAACCAGCCCAAGGCCTTGTCAAAGGGCATAAAGATCGACAAAGTTGGGATGTGAGTAATAAACTTTGTTTGTATGCATTTTTTATTTCAAGAATGTTTATGGCTTTGTAAAAGAAATGATAGTAGTGTCAATTCCCTGATGTGAGAATGGCACTAGTGCCATTCTTCTAGTTACCAAGTCATGCTTTTGACATGGTAATGGGAGAATCGCACTAGTGTCATTATTATCTCTATTACATGATTTGGATTAGAAGAATGTCTAAGATGATTTTGATTTTTTTATATAGAATTTTGTAGGAGTTGCAAGCATATCTATGGGCGCAAACTTTGCTACCAAGGACACACACATGGTCACATACAATGATGACATCTACGAACAATGGATTAGGATTTTGACATTGGTGAAGCAGGGTGATCTTGAGGGTCAAAATCCCACAATAACATATATGAGGTGTCTGCTAGGATTGGAAGACGAAGATGTACGTGCACTTCAAGCAGAGATTGAGTCTAAAGAAATAGTCTTAGTCAAGTCAAGTAAAGACAAGGTCTCCATTGAAATGTCTCAACAGGCAATGGAAATTAAGCATGATAGAGCCCTGAAAGAAGCACTCATCAAGGAGTTCAACTCACGTCACCCTTCGCCCCAACATCAAACATGGGATGCCCTTGCAACTTACTTCAAAATTGATTCAATTGTTTATCAGAGCTTCAAGGGTTCATGTGAGTCATGGGTCAAAGAGAAGCTGCAAGATGGCAAGTCCACACCTGATTTCCCAAAAGCCGCGTCAATCTATGTTGATCGGGTGATTAGTTCAATAGAGGGTAACAAGTCTACATCGCAGTCTTGTTTTCCTTGGACAATTATTCAAGTGAACATGGAGATGGAGGGGGAGAGATTTTTAATACGTCACTCCAAGGGACAACTTCCAATTAGCTTGTGTGTGCTTGACATCTCAGAGGGATCTGCCAAAGGCATGTGTTGGGATAAGGATGCCTTCAAGAAGTTGCTCTGTGGCTTGATGGAGACCATTGCCACTCTGTCACAGTATGTATTGTTATCATTTATGACAATGATAGAGATGGTAAATCTCAAGGAAGCAATGATAGAGGCTCGATTTTGGCATAGAAGGTTTGTGGGTGTTATCCATGAATCGGATAGTGCACAAAAGGGTTTGTCTGAGACCTTCTGTTTTTTGTCATTTGTCAGCTCACATGATGGGTTTGATGGATTTGAGCACATGTTAGAAAACACAAGGCCATACACAATAATTGAGGACAATATTCTTTATTCTGATGAGGGCGATGAGTATGAAAAAGAGGCAGTTGTGAAGCATGGCATCATCAAGGAGTGCATTAGGTGCTATTGTAGTAGGGAACATGAAGTTGTTGTTGACGTCGTTACTAATGGATGTGTGGCATTACAAGCATTGTCAAGCAAAAGAAAAGTGATCTCACTGGTGAAGACATCCCAACAGGCGACAGAGGTCGAGGCTATGTGTGTGGCACATGCATCAAATAATCCCCATATTAAGATTTGGTCTAGCATTGAGAGGCCTCTTGAGACACATAGAGCTGATTCACCTATCGATGAAGGAATTAAAGAGGGTGAGCATCACATTGAAGAGTTGCGACCTTTAACTAAAGCAGATCTTGAAGCTATCCCAAAGATTACATTGGAAGATTTGGAGCAAGGTCTTTAGCTACTCATTTATGCCTTGTGTATTCAGTTTCAAAATAATATGACTTTTATGGATTTTCTCGATTGCACATACTCTCATTATATTAAAGATATTAAACATTAGGTATGATAAAATTGTGTGACATAATGACATGGGGAATGGTCCTAGTGTCATTCTCCCTATGTCGGGTTATACGTAAGAGGTACTATTAACATTTTATGTGACCTCATATGGAGAATGGCACTAGTGCCATTCTCTCTTTGTGGTTATGTAGAAATGGTAATACTGTTATGTTCCTTTCTTGAATCTATGTTAGTTGAAAGCATTATAGAGATTAAAAATTGTATAGTATTAACTATGCTACCAAAGTTTTGATTTGGGTGCTTTCTACAAATCTATTGGACCAAAGTAATACAGTATCTATGCTTTCAGATCATGCATTGTACATTTCTTTTGGGACATGGGGGGAGGCACTAGTAGTATTCTCTCCTCCCAATGAGGGTATAGAGAAAGGCACTAGTGGCACTCTCCATAACCTTATATGTAAAATGGCACTAGCACCACCCCAAGAGAAGAATGGCACTATTGCCATTCTCTCTATGAGTTCAGAGAGAAAGGTTGCATTATTTGCATTCTCAATTGACCTTTAGAGAGATTGGCACTTTTGCCATTCCCCAAAAATACAATGGAATCAGTGAACGATGATGGATAATGTTCATACTTTATTGTTATTTATTAGTTTCATATGCTTTTGTGCTTCGACATTGTTGAACACACTCTAAAGAATCAAAATATTTCTATATTCCTCAACTTCCACAGGGACCAATGATGCATGGAAGGATGTGGAGACATCAAATGTAGAGGACAACATACCATCCAAAATGGGGACTATCAATTACGTGATGGATACAAGAGGTATAGAAGAAAACATAACCCCAAAAATGGAGAAAATTGCAAGGAATATCATGAATCCTATACTTTTAGAAGAGAACATGGATGAACGTACTGTCTCAACATTGGGGACAAAACTAGATAATCTTATTGTTGATGCAAACATGTATGAAATCATAGCACCTAACAATTTGGATGAGTCAGAAGCCAGCAACTTCAAGGAGAATTTGGATCTATATCCACATACAATTTCTTTGGATATGCTACGATTAACAATCATATTAGACTTGAATGGCCTGTTATTAAGTCGCTGCCTATTCAAGTCTCCAATACATCCGTTTATTATGCATGGCAAAAATAGTTATATGGTTGTTCGTCCTGGGTGCATAGAATTTCTTAAAATCTTGCTACAAAGATTTAATGTAGGTATCTGGTCAACTGCGATGGAGTATAACATACTTGATATGGTAGGAAAGCTACAAAATTATGCAAATGAGAGCCTCCCTTTCTTTGTTATATGGTCTCAGCAAGGATGCTACACTTACAGTAAGACGAGGATAAATAGGCCTGACAAGGTTGGTGTTGAGGCAATGTTCAAACCCTTAGCAAAAATCTCAAAGGCATTTGGATGTGATGCTAGAAGGACAATCCTTGTTGATGACTCCCCATACAAGGCTTGCATTAGCCCTCCATCAAATTGCATATTTCCTTCAACGTTTGATGTACAAGACAAGGATGATAATATTCTACTGAGAGAGTTGATGCCGTACTTACTACAACTCGATGAGACTAAAGATGTGCACAGCATGATTGAGACAAATCGGTATGGACAATTACCTATGATGGAGGGGCATAAGGATTTCAACCTTGTCCAGAAAGTAATTGAATGGAGGGAGGAAAATCATGCATGGTCAAGAATGGAATATAAAGCAAGAAATCTTCCTCTTGCAGATCAACTAAGAGAGAGGGATATAGGTGGTAGGGCAACCCATGGTGGTGATGGCCAGGTGCCTAAACTCAATGCTTCCCAAATAAGACTTTTAAGGAATGCTCCGCAACTCTCTAGCATGAATGCTATGCAAGTTTCTCAATTGGCTATAGACCTAGGGTACAAAGGTCGCTATATCAAGAAATACATTGCTAAGGGCTACATAAACCGACTACAAAATGCGTATTTTTCATGAAGGTACATATGTCAAAGTGTTTTTTGATTTTATCTCAATATATATAACTGTTGTTGTAACTAATTGAATTTTTCTTTTGTGATGTAGATAGATATACGTTCAAATCAAGCTTGAGTAGGTACATACCAGAACGAGATCCATTTGGACCACCAAAGTTACCTGTCCCTATCAACGAAGTATTCTGGATAAAAAATGTGGCTTTCGAGGTGCATGAGTCAACCATTACAGGTGCTGGCTTGGGCTTGTTTGTGCATGGCTCCATCAAGAGAGGGACTACTATTCTCCACTATGGAGGTGACAAGTACTCCTACAGAGACTGGAAGGAATTATGTAGAGTTCATCTAAGGCTAAAGAAGTACTCTATCCAAGAGGACCCTACTGTCCCTATGAAGGATATGGTGCATATTGTTGGTGATGTTCAATATGGCAATGTGGCAGGATTTATTAACAGTAATAGAAATACCAATGTAAAGCCAAATGTTTGTTATGTATTTTCCCCTGATGTTCCACCTTGGTATGACCCCATGATGAACATAGATATTGCAGAATATGGTCACATTTGTATTGAATCCATAGATGATATACATGCAGGAGAGGAGCTATTTGCAGACTATGAGTTTTGAATAACAACATTGTATTTCTTTATACAATCATTACTTATGGGAATTACTACTTTCTTGCCAACTATGTAAATTGGTTCGTAATTGTTGTGTGTGAATAATATGCAAACATGTTCATAACTACATTCATAATGTATTTTGAAGAAGTGTCTCTCGTGCGATTCTTTCCGATGCCATTCTCTTTGGGGCTAGAAATTGAGAGTTTCTTTGGAATCATGATTTATTTCAAGGATTTCAATGGTGTATCAACCAGTTGTTATGTTTTCATCCTAAAGCGTACTTTTTTACTTTGCAATGAGTAATCAACATGACATGTAAAGTTATCGTTTTACAATAATGCTAGTCAGTCTAAACATTGAAAGTGCACAATAAATGATTGTCATTGCCACCTAAATTACATCAAATGCTTGTTATTGCCCATTGATTTTCCATCAACTACATATCTTACTAAGTTAAAGAGCCTGTGCATTTTCATTGCAATACTCATGGTTATTAATTACACTCTACATTTTTTAAACGGTGTTTTGGAGATTTTCAAATGAGAATGCTCACAACAAAAGCGAGTCTCAATATCAATGGAAATTCCAGAGACTCGCTATTATGAAGGTGTTTTTGAACATCACTATGGCTCACGAGATGAATCTAACTCAAATGGGTTTCAAAGTTTATTATTTTGTTGATGATAACGTAGTTTAGACACTGATATTCTATTTATTATTTGAGAATGTAGTTGATATTTCACACTTCATGAATGGCTATCTAGTCTATTTTTACATATTTCTCCTGTTTTTTCATTGAGGGGAGCTACAATTTCTTCCAAAACTGCCATTCTGGGAATTGGGTTTTTCCCGTATTATCTAATACGGACTTATCTTGCTCTAGCTTATTAACTCAGCCTACTTACTCTACCTAAATTATGAAACAACTCTTAACCAACTATATAATCTATAATATTCCACATAAAGATAGATAAACGCACACCGCAATAATTTCTTTTTTTTAATAGATGATTTCTAAAAACAAAATGTAAACGTTATATTTAATTCAAAACTTCACTAATTTAAAAAATAACATGCAAACTACTTTAATCTCTTTTTTTTTTAATAGATGATTTTTAAAAACAAAATATATACTTTTTGACATTTAAATAAGAACTTCACTAACTTAAATAACATAAAAGCTACCTTAGACTCTTATTTTCTTTTTTAAAAAAAGATGATTTTTAAAACTAAAATTTAAACATTTTTTTATTTAAATAAAAATAGCGCTAATTTGAAAAATAACATAAAAACTACTTTAATCTCTCTTTTTTTAAATAGATGATTTAAAAAAACAAAATATATACATTTTCACATTTTAAATAAAAAATTACGTAATTAAAAAATATAATTTAAAAAAACTTTAAAATGCATTTGAAATTTTGAAATATTTTATAATTAAATTAGATATTCCTATAAACTAAAATAATATAAAAGCTACTTTAAACTCTTATTTTCTTTTTTTTAATAGATGATTTCTAAAAATAAAATTTAAATGTTATATTTAATTCAAAACTTCACTAATTTAAAAACTAATATGCAAAATACTTTAATCTCTTTTTTTTTTAATTGATGATTTTAAAAAATAAAATATATACTTTTTGACATTTAAATAAAAACTTCACTAACTTAAATAACATAAAAGCTACCTTAAATTCTTATTTTCTTTTTTTTAAAAGATGATTTTTAAAACTAAAATTAAAACGTTTTTTTATTTAAATAAAAATAGCACTAATTTGAAAAATAACATAAAAACTACTTTAATCTCTCTTTTTTTAAATAGATGATTTTAAAAAACAAAATATATTCATTTTCACATTTTAAATAAAAAATTACGTAATTAAAAAAAATTAGTTGAAAAAACTTTAAAATGCATTTGAAATTTTGAAATATTTTATAATTAAATTAGATATTACTTTAAACTCTTATTTTCTTTTTTTTAATAGATGATATCTAAAAACAAAATTTAAACGTTATATTTAATTCAAAACTTCACTAATTTAAAAAATAACATGCAAACTACTTTAATCTCTTTTTTCTTAAATTGATGATTAAAAAAAACAAAATACATACTTTCTGATATTTAAATAAAAACTTCACTAACTTAATAACATAAAAGCTACCTTAAACTCTTATTTTCTTTTTTTTTAAAAGATGATTTTTAAAACTAAAATTTAAACATTTTTTTATTTCAATAAAAATAGCACTAATTTGAAAAATAACATAAAAACTACTTTAAACTCTCTTTTTTTAAATAGATGATTTTAAAAAACAAAATCTATACATTTTTACATTTTAAATAAAAAATTACGTAATTAAAAAAAATTATTTAAAAAAACTTTAAAATGCATTTGAAATTTTGAAATATTTTATAATTAAATTACATATTCCTATAAACTAAAATAATATAAAAGCTACTTTAAACTCTTATTTTATTTTTTTTAATAGATGATTTCTAAAAACAAAATTTAAACGTGGACTTGCCACAATACCTCGATCAAGGTATAGCTGGCTTGCCACGATACCTCGAACAAGGTATAGGTGGCATGCCACGAGACCTCGATCGAGGTATAGGCTCGGTTCAGTGAAAAAAAGTCTAGGACCTCGATCGAGGTATTGGCTTGGCTCGGTTGTCCTCGTGTGTGAGTTTCATTGGAGATAATACCTTGATCGAGGTATTGCACACCGAAGCAAAACCTTTGTATTTTCACTCGAGCGGGTGTCACACTCACCCAAAACTGGTCTGGAAGTGGACACCCTTAGCTTGCTGCCTCCCTACTTTTCTTTCTTGCATACGAGATCCTGTTATCTATTGAGCACATACGTTGTATTATTTTCTTACATGGCCAATGAGGAGCCTCACGCCATTTCTGGGAGCCTCACGCCTGATTATATAGGAGCCTCACGCCATTTCTGAGTAGCCTCATGTGACAAAGTGAGGGATCAAGGAGGATCAAAGCACCACAAGAGAGACATAGGGTAGGAAACACTCAATCTATTGCAAATGTGCACTCAACAATACATGATAGGCTTCTTATATAGAGAGAGCCTTTAGAATAGTCAAACCATGTGGGATCCTCTCATCCACATCTCTCCTTGTGGATATCCTCAATCCACATCCTAGGGTGGCTACTTTAATTCTTTCCTATACCATACCTTAGCCTTTAATTATGTGCTCATGGCACCACAACTCTCAACACCTCCCCTTGGTGCCATAATCCTTTGGCTACTGCAAGGTGGTCAGATGTGAGTTACAAATCTATCACCTCCCCTTAGTGCATACATTGCTACTTAAGGTGGTAAAGTGTGGATTTTACATGTCAATACCTCCCTTGGGTGCTTTCATAGCTACTCTCAGGTGGTCAGGTTTGATTACAAAATATAGGCAAGGTTGGCAAGGTTTTTGTTTCTCAATACATTCCATTGATATCACCTTTTGCTTGATGACGATGCTATGTAGTTGACCTGCTGGTTCTTCAATCTGCAATCTTCTTCCTTGTGTCCTAGCTTCTTGCAATGGTGATACTTTGGTTTGTTCTTCAGTCTACAATCACTTTGATAGTGACCCATCTTTCCGCAATGGTAGCACTTCATTGATGTTTTATTGAATAGTGCTTGTTCTTCATTATAGCTGTTGTGTGTAGATGTCGATGTCGATGTCAATGCCTTCAACTCTCTTTCTTTTTCAAGAAGAGAGGATACACATTCCTCAAAATTTGGATATGGCAAATTCTTCAAAGTGGTTGTCAGTGCACTGTACTCTGCAGGCATGCTTTTAAGGAGAATTGCAAGTGCATATTTCTCTCCTACTTTTGCATTTATGCCCTATAGTTGGGTCATAATGCTTTTGATTTTGTTGACAAATTGTGCCATGGATTCATTGAAGCCCATGTGCATACCATAGAATTCAATCTTAAGATGGATTTCTTGGTTTTTGGCTTTTGCACCAAACACTATGTTCAACTCATCCCATGCATCCTTGGCATGATCCTTGGAGTCTATATGATGAATTATGTTTGGACCCAAGTGCAAACCAATGAGTGATAGTGCCGCTTCATCTTTTTCCTTCCAGGAATCATTTTGTGCAGTGGGTATTTCTTCTTTTACAGTCTTCCAAAGCTTTTGATGCATTAGGAGATACCTCATTTGTGTAGACCACGTGTGGAATCCTTCCCCAGTGAACTTCTCAATAGTTGAGGTGCATATTGCCATTGCAAAGGTCTTACCAGTTGAAGATACTTTCAAATTTGGTAGTGTCTAATTGCATACAATGATTCTGACTTGACAAGCATGTAGAACTTGAAAAGACGATCACTTTTTCTTTTTGGAGTGTGTGCAAATTCTTCCTGGATTGAAAGTTACAGCTTGTTGAATTTTTGTGAAGAAAAGGAGGCCTTGATGATGTGGCACAGGGATTCACATGCGGAATTAAAACTGTGCTTAACAAGAGGCTGTGTGCTTAGGTGGCATTGTGGTGGCCTATTACCCCAGTTTAGTTAACCCACAGTTACTCAAACTGTACCAAGGTTCAACTGACCCAAACAGTTAACTTAACCATAGTTAAAGGTTACCACCTTATCTGCCACGTGGCCTAAGGTTATCAAACCTTGAGAGAGCAGGCTCTGTGAGATTCTGTGAGGCGCGGGTCATCGCACTGTGGAGTCGCCTAGCGATGGCTTTGATGGTGCTGCAGGAGCATCGATTTCGTCGATGGAGTTTTGTGAGGCTGCGTGTTGTAGACTTGGAGTTGTTTGGAGCAGAGGCTTGTTGCAAAGCCTTTGTGAGTTGGGATTCAGAGGAGCGGGCTTAGGAGCTATAAGCCAGGGCATGCCTTTCTTTTGGGCTGCGGACACCGAGGCGTAGACAGGGTGGAGGCTCTATAGAGCTTTGTCGTGAGTAGCTGGTCGTTGGAGGGGGCATGGGTGCTGAAGCTGGAGTCGCTATTGCTACTGCAGATTCGAGATTTGCTTATGATAGGAGCCTCTTATCAGTGACCAACGTAGGTGGGCTGACAGATGCTCTTAATCCATTTGCTGGCAGCAGCTGAAGCTTAGCGTAGAAGGCTAAGCTTGTTGGGGCCACTAGACACCAAGAGTCAAGAGCCGGTTAATGAATGCTGCCCGTTGTAGATGTTGCTGGACGTGCCAGGTGGCCATCACTGTGTAGAAGGCCTTTGAGGCTGCCTTTAAAGCGGTAGTTTGAAGAGGAAGCTCATGCATGGGCATTCATTGGAGGGGTATTTGTTGCAAAGGAGCAAGCTAACCTTCTCTCAAAATAGCAGACTCTCCCTATCTAGCTCTCAGAGTATCTTACTCTTCTAAAGGGAATCAGACAACCACTCATTCTCACGGAAGAATGAATGAAAAATCTCTTAAGGATGAAGTGAAGAATGTACCTAAATCTCTCTATGATGGAAATCTATCACTAATGGATGGAAATTCTTCACATGAACAAAAGTCTCTTACGGAAGAGAACACTCAATCACTCTATCACACTCTCATAAGCAGATCGCCATGCCTCAACGGAAGGCAAGGGAGCTCTGAAACCATGACAAAGTGAGGGATCAAGGAGGATCAAAGCACCACAAGAGAGACATAGGGTAGGAAACACTCATTGATCTATTGCAAATGTGTACTCAATAATACATGATAGGCTTCCTATATAGAGAGAGCCTTTAGAATAGTCAAACCATGTGGGATCCTCTCATCCACATCCCTCCTTGTGGATATCCTCAATCCACATCTCCACATCATGTAGTCCACATCTTAGGTGGCTACTTTAATTCTTTCCTATACCATACCTTAGCCTTTAATTATGTGCTCATGGCACCACAACTCTCAACATCACACATGATCACCATTTTAAGATGTTATCTTGTAGGTTTATGGGCATGGCTTACTTTGAAATGGAAACTGAAGGGTACTTACTTCCCATTGTTATAATTTTGATGAATGCATAAATTTAATTATGATACTAGTAATTGGAAAATGCCAATAGGAAATCAAGAAAAGGTATAAGTATACGGAGGTTATATCCCGATTTTTCGACCTTAGGAATTCCCTTGGACTTGGTTGGAACTCCCATATTTATGGTTTACTTGAGATTTCCACTTATTACTTGGATTTCACTAACATTTTATATACATTTCTTCATATCTTTAATTGCCCACCTCTAATTACTATTGAATAGTAAAATGCCAGGATTTGATTATGCTAATCTAGATCGAGTGACACGGATAACAATTGTGTGCCAGCATTGAAGTCTGCAGTCCCACAATTCATAGTGTACATGTTCTAACATGCTGTGTTTGTGGATGGATGCAGGTGAGTATGCATACCTCTCCATTAGGTTTGCATTAGAAAATCTAAGGCATGAAGACACGGTGTTGGCAACTTCGAGGAGCACTCTACAATGGATTTTCTCCAAGTACTACTAAATAAGATGGAACTCTCTATTGGGGACTAATCATCAGTATCATTGTACTTTCTGCAATGTACTTATATAGATGTGAGTGTAATAATTGACTCTCACTTTGACACTTTGTTAAGAGGAATTGTATGATATGGATTATTCTCACTTATGCGGTATTGAGAGGTTGGTTATTAACGGACTACTCTCACTAGGTGTTTGAAAAGGGCAATAGTAGTTGTTTGCAATCAGTTTACTATGACATTGAAAACTAGTCTAGTAGTATAGTGGGATAGATATTTGATAGGTTAAAAACACACACGCATGCATGCATGCACACACACAAGCAAGTATGCACACACACACACACACACACATTTTCTCTACTCTCTCTCTCTCTCTCTCTCTCGCGTGCGTGTGCACGCACACACACACACACACACTACTCTCTCTCTCTCTCTCTCTCTCTCTCTCTCTCTTCCCATTTCCTTCACATGCTCTTACTTATGTACGACAATAAATTTTCATTCCCCCATATGATTGTCCCTATTTTTCACTTGGTATTACGTCTAGTGTACATCTAGACCTAATCTGTTTTTGTAAGGAGTGAGCTATTAATATATGTGAATTCCTTGGAATGTTATATTCTCTCTTTGGCATTGTCATATATAGTTATGCTAGCTCTTGTTTAAGAGTTTCTCCTCTTATAATTTTTCATTCATGGGCTTTGGTTTAATAGTTACTCAGGTTCTTTATGGAATTTTTATTTTTTCTTTACGAGAATCTTAATTAGGTCAGTATTTATTGCTCACTGTTAGTTATGGAATATTTAAGTTAGCATCTTATTTATTCTTTTTTATTTATAATAATAACCCTTGCTATGTAGGTCCCCCTCCCATCTAGCTGTTGAGAGTTCACGCTCAACATCATGTGATCATGTGTGCATAGCACCATCACGTGATCATATGTGCATAGCACTAACCTTATAGAGTGCTATAAAGGAAAGGGTTAGATCCCCTAGCCCTAACCCTAAAAGGGTTTGTATATATTCTATTCTTTCAACTAAATCTAGTGTACAGTTAGTCATTTGTGGTGTGCTCTCTAGCTGTGCCCTCTCTCCTCATCTCCACTCTTCTCCTCTCCCCTCTTCATATTTTGTCATATTTTGTCATAGTTTTCCTGTATTGATAATCTACTGCGTTAAGGCTGGCTGGAGCTATCCGCTCTTCAAAGCTCCATCGACACGGACGAACAACGACACCTCAAACGGGCTACCAAGCTTGTATGCAGCCTGCTCCAACTCCTACCCGACTCTCCAAGAAGTGCTACCATTGACTACATCGACCAAAGACGAGCTCACGGGCGACCTGCAACAAGCAGAGACCCTCGAAATCATCTACGACCAAACGACCGCTCCACGCAACAACAACGGGCTCATCGCGAGCTCACGGGCCATCTCCATCACCATCTACAACAAGCTTACGCTCCAATGAGTGGCAATGAAGAGTTGCATAGCCCAAGCTCTCGTATGCACCAGCAGCTCCATAGTCGTCTCCAACAAAAACGACGACGGAATCACTAGATTCCATCAAAATCTTCGAAAGATTTCGTTGGCTCCCACGTGGAGTCTTATCTATCAGCCACGTCAACCTCACGTCAGCAAGCCCGCCTAGTGCCACATCATCCCTATCTATCTACCACGTGTCACACACTTATCCACTTGCCACATCATCAGGCACCCGGATGTGCCACGTGTAGCTATCTTATCCTCTACCACGTGGCACCCTTATCCATAGTGCCACATCATCAATGCCATGTAAGCAACCATGTCAGCACTGCCATGTCAGCTGCCACATCATCATCGACTGCCACATCATCACCGACTGCCACATCCTCATCGACTACCACGTCATCAGCCACATCATCATTGATACGTCATCAACCATGTCACATGTGCCACATCATCAGGGACACATCATCAGTGCTACGTCAGCATTGCCACGTCACCTTGCTGACATCATCTGTGCCACCTCAGCACTGACCCCTGTAGGCACAGTCCCTTGCCAGGCACACTGTGCACACACTACATGTGCACACTCCTGCCACCTCAGCACAGAGCTTCACTGGCACACCTCTTGCTAGGCACAGTGCCACATCATCACTGCATGTGACTCACAGTGACACATCATCATTGAGCACCATTTGCACTCCTTTTGCCCCTCCACCTAGATCAAGTCATATCTCTTGATCCAGGAAGAATTTGAGGATACTCCAAAAAGGAAAGTCGCTCGTTTTTTTGTGTTCTACGCGCTCGTCACATCACACGCACATTTCAGTGCAAGTTACACTCACGTTTGAGCCTCGCCGACAAAACCACTTCCTTCATGCACATTTGCCTCTCCAACGACGCATATGACCCAGCACTTTAAAAAACAAAAGAAAAGGAATTATTTGCTGTTCCTTCATTGATCGACGATTGGTTTAGATCTAGATCAGAGTAGACTAGATCGCCATAGAGGGGACGCTTTGAATTTCCCCAAGTTGCCAATCTAAGCCATGCCTGAAATCCCCGACTAGTACCTACTCAGAGTCAGTCCATACGCTCACATCCGATTTCACATCATTACATTACCTGAAACCTTACGTTTATCAGTTCAGTGAGCAGACTTCAGAGTTCAGAGGCATTGCAGATTGATTCAGTGGGCAGATAGCACTTGATTTCACACACACATGCCACCATTGTAAAGCCTATTCGGCTATCTCACGGCATCGTGCACATCATTTTCAGCCTTGTAAAGCCTCTTGGCTATTCCCGGCATCATTGCCACAAGCCTTGTAACATAGATCAGATTTCATATACTACAGTTCTATCTTCACCGACGGTACAAAGATTTCACTTGGCATCTTTAGTGTATTTGCAGTTGATTCATACAGAGATTTTCACGACACTTTTGAGTACATTTCTTGCACCATGTCGACTAGCAACCTCAATCTGGAGGCATCTGCTAAGTTAGACAACTCCAATTACGCTACATGGAAATACCGAATGGAGACCATTCTTGTGCTTTAGGACAAATGGGAGTATGTCAATGGGTCTACACCTAGACCATTGGCTGATCCAGCCACCAGTAGCTCTACTCCATCTGTTGTCACAGCACCAGCAACGGAATCTACATCAGGATCTACAACTACACAAACAGTTTTTGCACCAGTAGTAGATCATGCCATTGCCCGAGCTCAAGCAGAAATGGGATAAGAAAGACAAGTATGCCTATCACCTGATCAAGCAGAATGTGCAAGATGTCATGCTAGGACAGCTCAACACAGTCAAGACATCAAAAGAAGCATGGGATATGTTCGCAGCTCTCTAGAGTCCCCAGGATTCTCACCCGGAGAAACCAGATCAACTAGAGTTTCCGCAACAGCAGTGAAACCGGTCATGCTTATGTACTCCGCATCAAAGACTACAACAATCAACTTGCAACAGTAGGAGAGACTATGAATCTCACAGAAATGGTTCAAGTAATCCTGAGTGGACTAGGAGAAGGATATGAGAATCTAGTCCAGAGTATTGCCATCCAACGGCAAATTCCAACACTGGAAGGACTTCAGTCAGTTCTACTTGGTGAAGAACTTAGGTTTCAGGCCATTCAAGCACATAAAGGTCATTCTAATGATCAGGCATTCATAGCTTCAGACAGAAGCAGAGGCAAAGGTAAAAATAGAGGTAGATCATATCAGAAAAGTGGTCATCATCAACAAAATCAAAGTCAGAATCAGCATCAGCATCAGCAACATCCTCAGCAACATCAAAATCAGCAAAGAGGAAATCATTCCAATCGAGGAAGATTCCAAGGACGAGGGAATGCATCCACCAATGTGTCAAACATCGAGTGCAACTACTGTCACAAGTTTGGACACTATGAAAGAGATTGCCGCAAGAAGTAGTACGACCAAGGCGGTCAATCCACCAGCAGTAATCGAGGGAATTCCTGAGGAAGAGGAAATCATCGTGGTGGACATTCTAGTCACAGTCATTTTGCAAATGAACATGGAAATATGTTTCTTGCAAGTGAGGAATTGCATCAGACTGATACGATGCACCTAGACACTGATTTCAATCCCAAAGAGGATTACAACTATCAAGTCGACCAAGTGGAATAGGATCCTTGGTACATCGACAGCGGTGCATCATCTCATATGACAAATCATCAGGAATGGTTCACAGAAATGAAGCCATTAGAAGGATAGAAAAATGTCATCTACACAGCAGACAATACACCGAATCCAGTTCAAAGGACAGGTGTTATTCCTATGAACAATTTCACTGGTACAAAAGGATTAGTCAAAGATGTGCTCTATGTTCCGAAGCTCAGCAAGAACCTTTTGTCAGTAGGTCAAATGACGGAACACAACTACAAAGTCATCTTCGACGGTGATGAATGCACTATCAAAGACAAATCCAAAAGAGGTCAGCTAGTAGCAAAAGGTGTCAAGGAAGGACACTTATACAGGATGCTAGCTATAGTACCAGATAAGCATGCCATGTCAGCTCAAATGCAATAGATGCCACTATCTGCAAAATGGCACAAGAGATATGGTCATGTCAACTTCAAGTACTTGTTAGATCTCAGGAATAGAATATGGCAATTGGAATTCCGAAGCTATGGTTTCTTGGAAAAGTTTGTGAAGCATGCTGCTTCGGCAAACAAAAGCAAACCAACTTTGTCAGAAGTACCTCTCATGCACGAGGTATTCTTGATTTGATTCATACAAATGTATGGGGTTATGCCCAGACTCGCAGCATCAATGGTTCACTTTATTACTTGACCTTCATCGATGACTACAGCAGATATTGTTGGGTCTACTTTCTGAAAGAGAAATCTGAAGTGTTTTCCAGATTCCAAGAATTCAAAGCCATGGTAGAAAACCAGACAGGCAGAAAGATCAAGGTCATGAGATCAGACAGAGGAGGTGAATACATGTCTTCAGCATTCATGAACTTTTGCAAAAATCATGGCATTCGAAGACAATTCACATGTGCAGATACTCCTCAGCAGAATGCAAGAGCTGAAAGGAAGAATGGGACTTTAGCAGATAGTGCTAGAGCAATGCTTAGTGAAAAGCACCTTCCGAATCAGTATTGGGCAGAAGCAATAGCTACAGCTAACTATTTGCTTAATCGGCTTCCTACCGAACCGATACAAGGTATGACTCCTTATGAAGCATTCACTGGACACAAGCCACGCATTGGGCATCTCCGCATATTTGGTTGCATAGCATATGCCCACATACATGATGATCATCGCACGAAATTGGATGCGAAGTCACGCAAATGCATCATGGTTGGCTACAGTGAAGAAAGCAAAGCATACAAATTGTATGATCCCATCAACCGTAAAGTCATTATCTCCAGAGATGTAATCTTCGATGAGGAATCAGAATGGAAAACCTCACCTACACAGGAGATAGAAGCATCGATTTCACAGTCATCTACAGAACAGGTTGATGAAGAAGAGCAAGAACTGCCAGCAACACCCCAAGCAGAGCCACAACAGCTTAGATGGTCTACTAGGGAAAGCAGACCACAAGCTAGATTGACATATGCTCAGAAAGGCAAAGCAATTCAGGTGGAAACCACCAACTATGCTCTTATGACTAGCATCATGGCTACAGAAGAGCCAGTGTACTTCGAAGACGCAGTAGACAAGCCAAAATGGCAAACTGCTATGAATGAAGAAATGGATGCTTTGTATAAAAATAACACTTGGGAATTATGCGACCTTCCACCAGGAAAGAAGGCCATAGCCAACAAATGGGTATACAAAGTGAAGTACAATCCAGATGGCAGTATTCAGAGATACAAAGCCAGATTAGTTGTAAAAGGATTTGCACAACAATATGGTCAAGACTATGATGAGACTGATGCTCCAATAGCAAAGATGGATTCCATACGGTTCTTGGTATCACTAGCGACACTCAGCAAATGGAATGTGTATCAACTCGATGTCAAGAATGCATTTCTCAATGGTCATCTAGACGAGGAAGTCTACATGCAACAACCAGTAGGTTATGTTGAACCAGGAAAGGAGAACAAGGTTTGCCATCTTAAGAAAAGTCTCTACGGCTTAAAGCAAGCACCCAGAAGTTGGTACAACAGAATTGACAAGTATTTTGTTGATCTGGGATACATGAAGTCCAATGCAGATCATACTCTCTACTACAAAGTTCAAGGGGAAGACATTACTATTGCACTTTTGTACATAGATGATCTGATTGTGACAGGAAGCAAGGATAGCTTCATCAAAAAACTAAAACAAGACTTATCTGCAGAGTTTGACATGAAAGATCTTGGACTTATGCACTATTGTCTTGGAATTGAGTTTTGGAGAGATTCAGATAGCACATTTATGAGTTAGCTCAAGTATGTTGACAGTCTCCTGAAGAAGTTTCATATGGCAGATTGCAAGATTGCAGCCACTCCCATGGAATAGAGTTTGAAACTTACTAAAGATTCAGAAAAGCCTACAATCAATGACAGATACTACAGGCAGCTTATTGGATCTCTTATATATCTGACAATCACATGGCCAGATATTTGTTATGCAGTAAGCTCACTAGCACAGTTTATGGCAAATCCAAAACAGTCTCATTGGAATGCAGCCAAAAGAGTCTTGAGATACATCAGACATACAAGACAGTTTGGGATAGAATATAGAGGAAGTCATCCACGGTTGCATGGATACTGTGACAGTGACTATGCCGGAGATCATGAGACTACGAGATCGACACAGGGATATGCATTTTTCCTTGGTCAAGGTGCTATATCATGGTTGTCAAACAAACAGCCAACTGTTTCTTTGTCTTCAACTGAAGCAGAATATAGGGCACTCACTACAGGTGCATGTGAGGCTATATGGCTCAGAAGACTATTGTCAGAAACAGATTACTTTGATGAGTCAAAGCCAACAACAATATACTGTGATAATCAATCGGCCAAAAATCCAGTATATCACTCCAGGACAAAGCATATTGATTTCAGAGAGCACTTCATCGGAGAAAGAGTGTTACTTGGTGACATCACACTGCAGCATTGTGATAGCAAAGAAAATGTTGCAGACATCTTTACCAAACCACTCGGTAAAGAGCTATTCGAGAAACACCGACTAGCTCTTGGTCTGACGCAGAGGAAGGACATTCCCATTAAAGGGGTGTGATGGAATGTAATCCTCAGTCCTTCTTTGATTCCCCAGAATCATCATCTTGAGGGAAGGCCTACCTCATGATGTTGATCTTGAGGGAAGGTGTTGAGAGTTCACGCTCAACATCATGTGATCATGTGTGCATCGCACCATCATGTGATCATATGTGCATAGCACTAACCTTATAGAGTGCTATAAATGAAAGGGTTAGATCCCCTAACCCTAACCCTAAAAGGGTTTGTATATATTCTATTCTTTCAACTAAATCTAGTTACAGTTAGTCATTTGTGGTGTGCTCTCTAGTTGTGCCCTCTCTCCTCATCTCCACTCTTCTCCTCTCCCCTCTTCATATTTTGTCACTAGCTACACCCTCTATTTTTTCACAAATTGGATTGGTGTGACCCCAATCCTGGCAATTGTAACAATTATAGGGTTCAAACCTTCTTTGATTAGCTCCTCAACCTGCTCCTAAATTCTATCTGTTCCCTGGATTTTGGTATGGTGGCCTGGGCCCTCTTCCTTGTCCTCTTCTTGCACCTCCCAAAAGATTGAGATGAAGATTTTTGAACATGTCAACCACCTCATACGAGGCAGCAAGCTAAGCGTGTCCACTTTCGGACCACTTGCGAGGGAGTGTGACACCTCCTCGAGTGAAAATACAAAGGTTTTGCTTCGGTGTGAAATACCTCGATCGAGGTATCATCTCCAATGAAATTGGCACACGAGGACAACCGAACCAAGCCAATACCTCGATCGAGGTCTTCCATTTTAATCCACCGAACCGAGCCTATACCTCGATCGAGGTATTGTGGCAAGACACCTATACCTCGATCGAGGTATCGTGGCAAGTCTAAATACCTCGATCGAGGTATCATGGATAGATGACATGGGTCGTGTCAAATACCATGATCGAGGTATGTGGCATCCGACATGGCATCTGACATACCTTGATCGAGGTACAATGGCAAGTCCACATACCTCGATCGTGGTATGCTCGACTGATGACATGCCCGCATGTCAAATACCACGATCGAGGTATGTGGCATCCGACATGTACTGCACTAGTAGCTAACATACCTCGATCGAGGTATCATGGCATGTCAATACCTCGATCGAGGTATGCTGGACCGATCGGTACTATGTGGCATGTCAAATACCATGATCGAGGTATCTCACATTGCAAGTGGTATGCTAGACCGATGATGTATGTGGCATGTCAAATACCACGATTGAGGTACGTGGCATCGGCATACCTCGATCGTGGTATTGAAACCCTAAATTTTCGTATATAAAGAGAGGGACCCCCCTCATTCTTCAAACCTCGATCAAGCTCCTCCTCATTGAAATCGACGAAATTGCTGGAGCGATGGAAGAAGGACCGATGGAGATCGACGGAGATATGGAGATGGACGGAGCGGGAGATTCCACGTAAGGTTTTTTAAGTGTAGCATTTTTTTTTGTAAAAATTTATTTAAATTTTAGTTTATAGGAATATCTTATTTAATTATAAAATATTTCAAATTTTAAAATGCATTTTAAAGTTTTTTTAAATAATTTTTTTAATTACTTAAGTTTTTATTTAAATGTCAAAATGTATATGTTTTGTTTTTTAAAATCATCTATTAAAAAAAAAAAGAGATTAAAGTATTTTTTATGTTATCTTTTAAATTAGTGAAGTTTTTAATTAAATATAAAAACGTTTAAATTTTGTTGTTAGAAATCATCTATAAAAAAAAAGAAAAAAAGAGTTTAAAGTAGCTTTTATATTATTTTTCAAGTTAGTGAAGTTTTTATTTAAATGTCAAAACGTAGATTTGTTTTCTTAAATCATCTACTTCATTTCTTTTAGAAAAGAGATTAAAGTAGTTTTATATTATTTTTCAAATAAGGGAAGTGTAGCATCTTTAACACAAAGTTTGAAATTTCTTTGAAAATGAAATAAGACCAAGGATGTACATCTAAATCCCTTTTTCAATAACACCGTTAAATAACTATTGTGTGTGCATCTTCCATTGAAGAGTGGAGCAACTTAGAGCATGTAGGGAGTGCATGTGTTGCATTTGCAACATAGCACTGTTGTAGGCATAGCCACACATTTGGCCCATCTACCGTTAGGTGCATAGGATGATCCCAACGACATCCTACCTCATTAAGGAGTATGTGACTAAGTGTAATCAATCAAACAAATAGGATGATTTGAACAACACATTCACCTACACATCATTTTCAAATCATATGGTGCGAGAGGTTGATGCAAGGAGAGGGTAGATCATGTGGCTAGCAATCCCTTTAGGTGGCACGTGAAACTATAGAAATAGGGAACTAGGGAAGGTTGTAGATCTATGTATGGATATAGTTACATAGACAAATACAAAGACTTATGTGATTCTATGAAATCTTGTCATGAGCTTTTGCAAAAATTCAATCAAAATTGGCTAGCTAAAAGTTTTCATTACCCAAATAGATTATTAAGTCCCATTGAATAGAATATTAATTTTCATTACCCAAATAGAATATTAATTTCCATGTGTTTTTTTGTGCATGCACCAGCCAGCGTGCACGTTCTCGCACCACTGTGCATATGCAGATAGCGATTTTGAGAGTTGAGATGAGGGCACTGCACGATGCTAGGGCACCCCCTCACTTGGTTGCGAGTCTCGATTTAGTCATTGATGCTCTAGGTCGATTAGACACAGTTGAGGACGTTTTGGATACCTTTGAGGCACAGGCTGAGGCAAAGATTGGTGGTCATGGCTTGGATTGGAGAGCCATTCGAGAGTTGTTTGAGCATGAGTCACCTCATAGGCAAGCCTTAGAGGATATGTTTTAGGATGGTCACACTGAGGCGATGCGACCACGATCAGGGAAGCCCTTTTATATTTTACGTTGTAGGCACCCCATCATAGCAACACACATTTATCCAAGATATCTCGTTGCGAATGGTGGTCGATTGCCTCACAACCATCAGATAGCTAGGTCATTTTCCATGCAGCTATACGCCGAGTTTGTGCTTGGTCATCACGTAGACTACCTTAGTACGCGTCCAGGATCAGTTATACACATTATAGTGGTACATACCAAATCAGTTGGAGACCAAATCTTGCATGGATGTAGTTCTAGCCTAATAGCCGTGCAAAGTTTCATCCCCAACAGATAAGTCCACATGTGTATTTGGATAGTACGTGCGCCATTTTTCATACGTAGTCACTAGTAGGGAGTGCATGTAAAAATGTACGCATTATACCTTCCACATGGCACATACCAAATAAGTTGGAGACCAAATCTTGAATGGATGTAGGTCTAGGGTAGCCTAAGATTTGTGCAAAGTTTCATCCCCAACAAATAAGTCCACATGCATATTTGGTTAGTACGTGCGCCATTTTTCATACGTAGTCACTAGTAGGGAGTGCTTGCAAAAATGTATGCATTATACCTTCCACGTGGCACATACCAAGTCAGTTCAAGACAAAATCTTGCATGGATGTAGGTTTAGGGTAGCCTAAGAGCCGTGAAAAGTTTCATCCCCAATAGATAAGTCCACATGCCTATTTGGTTAGTACGTGCACCTTTTTTTATACGTAGTCACTAGTAGGGATAGCAACCTGATGCTTGTCCCTGCAGCAGAGTATGGATGTAAAGGATCTCACAACTCTCTTCTATACCTTCCACGTGGCACATACCAAATCAGTTGGAGACAAAATCTTACATGGATGTAGGTCTAAGGTAGCCTAAGAGCGGTGCAAAGTTTCATCCCCAACAGATAAGTCCACATGCGTATTTGGTTAGTACATGCACCATTTTCCATACCTAGTCACTAGTAGGGAGTGCATGCAAAAATGTATGCATTATACCTTCCACGTGGCACATACCCAATCAGGTGGAGACCAAATCTTGCATGGATGTAGGTCTAGGGTAGCCTAAGAGCCATGCAGAGTTTCATGCACAATAGATAAGTCCACATGCATATTTGGTTAGTACGTGTGCCATTTTTTATACGTAGTCACTAATAGGGAGTGCTTGCAAAAATGTACGCATTATACCTTCCATGTGGCACATACTAAATCAGTTGGAGACCAAATCTTGCATGGATGTAGGTCTAAGGTAGCCTAAGAGTGGTGCAAAGTTTCATCCCCAACAGATAAGTCCACATGCGTATTTGGTTAGTACATGCACCATTTTCCATACCTAGTCACTAGTAGGGAGTGCATGCAAAAATGTATGCATTATACCTTCCACGTGGCACATACCAAATCAGGTTGAGACCAAATCTTGCATGGATGTAGGTCTAGGGTAGCCTAAGAGCCGTGTAGAGTTTCATGCACAATAGATAAGTCCACATGCATATTTGGTTAGTACGTGTGCCATTTTTTATACGTAGTCACTAATAGGGAGTGCTTGCAAAAATGTACGCATTATACCTTCCACGTGGCACATACCAAATCAGTTGGAGACCAAATCTTGCATGGATGTAGGTCTAAGGTAGCCTAAGAGTGGTGCAAAGTTTCATCCCCAACAGATAAGTCCACATGCATATTTGATTAGTACGTGCACCATTTTCCATACGTAGTCACTATTAGGGAGTGCTTGCAAAAATGTACGCATTATACCTTCCATGTGGCACACACCAAATCAGTTGGAGACCGAATCTTGCATGGATGTAGGTCTAGGGTAGCCTAAGAGCTGTGCAAAGTTTCATCCCGGACAGATAAGTCCACATGCATATTTGGTTAGAACGTGCGCCATTTTCCATACGTAGTCACTAGTAGGGAGTGCTTGCAAAAATGTACGCATTATACCTTCCATGTGGCACATACCAAATCATTTGAAGACCAAATATTGCATGGATGTAGGTCTACGGTTGCCTAAGAGCCGTGCAGAGTTTCAACCCCAACAGATAAGTCCACATGTGTATTTGGTTAGTACATGCACGAATTTTCTTAGTCACATTTTTAAAATGTCCTAAAGCACAAAACACAATTACAACATTACTACTAATAAACAATTTTTTGTTTTACAAAAACAACAAATCCCATTGAGAAGACAATGGACATCATGTATAAAAATAGAAACTAATACAATGATGTGTATGAACGTGTATAAAACCATCATAGTGAAATACAAAATATGAGTCCATGAAAATTACAATGGTATGGTCACACAGTGAGCCTCTACATATCGAATACAAAAATATGTAATCAACTAGTGATACCCAATAAAAATCTATCTGATCAACTGATGATCGCAAAACTATGATATGTAATGTGCTACTCCTTAGGATCGGCTCTCATGCCAATAGTTGCAAGTATGCTCTCGTGATCATCCACTACAAGGTGCCATCGTGGAGTGGACGTCGCCTTGCGAGTGCAAACACGACTCAAAGTAATCTTGATCACAACAACAAGATGAGAATACATGTATGCCTCCTGATCTGCCATGTACTCCTGGAACTCAATATAACGACCACACCTCTGTATCTGCTGAAAGTATTGGCCACCTACGATCATGCTATGAGAATTGAAGTGCATCCCATGCCCATCCACTATATCCTCATTAAGCACACTCTTCACCATAGAGCATCGCAACAAGTAATAATCCATACCCTCCTCATTGCCCTCCGAAGCAATGACCGCGAAGATATCACCAATATGCAACATATCTGTAAGCTGGTCAAAATCTCTAGAGGAACTGAATCCCACATCTTGATCATCATGTACCTCCTCCCAAGGCTGGAAGGGAGAAAGCCCTCACCGTGCCCATGGATCAGCCCATGGTATCATGGAGCACCCTCCCCAATCATTATCAATGCATGCAGAGCAAAAACATGCAAACTGTCGAGAAAAGATCGCGGGGTGAGACTCACCTATGCTCCTGATGGAATGGAAATCAAGAGTGCCAGACACTGAACTACAATCAAAAGGCCTAGACTGATCAATACTCCCAATGTCCATGCACCAAAAATACTGGCTCACCACTCTATCATCGCGTGACTGAAACGAGGAGATAGCACTAGTGGATAAGTACTGGCTGCACCACCGCACCACGTCATGTGCATCCTTGAAGTGATCAACAACTGGTATTGATGCAAAGCACGCTTCATGCAAGCACCTGCACCATCGTGCTCTCCCTTACCGTGTCTTGTCTCGAAGTAGCTCCATGTGATCTGAATGCTTGTCTAACGGTGCCATCTGCAGAACCAATAAAACTGTCTAGGAGATTTGAATTGACCACCACAGCCGTCTGACCAGATCTAGTGCCGCTGCCATGTGACACCATGATCCCTCAAGAAACTATCATGCAAAGTGAAGCAATGCTGCACAAAATGGTCATCATGCGATCGATCATCACTAATGTAGAAGTGATACTCTCGCACAATGACGCGTGAGTCCATGGTGCTATCAATGCCATCCACATGAGCCTGTGCATGACGATAGCTAATGTGCACAAATATAGCAACCTGCAATATGGCATTGAAAAAAAATATGACTATTGAAACAATTCAATATAATGAGGCCATAAAAAAACCAATAACTCAATCACACGTCACCTGTTTGGAGAAATAATACTCCGATTGGATCTCATGCTGTGGCGCAAAGGTATAATTCTCTGCAAAGTCCACCACTGAGACAACCACCCCTATAGGAAATGTCCTCAAACATGCACGAAACTGACGATCCTCCCACTTCGCAGTGTGCGAGTGGCGTATGTAGCGGTATAGCTTTCCACGAAAACTGTCAATGAATACGACACATGGTGTCTCCTTCCCCACAAGCTGCAACCTCCTCGACTGTGCACCACCATCTAATGTCAGGGTACTATACTCATACTGCTGCGAACGAACCATTTGCACATCACAAGTATCCAGTGCAACTCGTGGCACTCTAGCAAAGTCACCACACAAAGTACACCTACCTTCCACACAATCAAGGGAGTGGAATAAAGCATCGCCATCTCGTGTACACAATATGGAATGAATGAAGTCACGAGGGCTAGTAGGAACCACTCCCCCTCAGGGGGGTCACTATGTATAAACCCTCTATATCACGTGCGTTCAAGGCATATTTGTAAAATCCCTTATCTGTAAATTTTTCATTAATAAAATGTACCCTTTTGCTATACAAATCTGTAAATTTTTTTGAAAATTGTTTTAAATACTCCCTTATGTAAATTAACTTTTGTTAAATTTAGATATTAAAAAAATCCTTCTGTTGAACTCACGTGATAGGGTTACATATAATGAGTGACCCCCCTGAGCACTCCCCTATGAACATCAAGTCATACATCAATCCAAAATCCACATGGTAGCGACAACAGCACGTGTCACGCTCTTGAGAGCATCGCACAAACCATGGCATGCATCTCTCAAATGACCTCTGTCCAATCCTAAACTTCGGGTCTGCCTCTACAAACTGAGTGTACAACTCAGTCTGGATACACTCCAAAAAACATGCACCATGCTCAATGTACACACCGCATGACACCCTCTTCCACAATGCCTTCTTGAACACCGGGGATGCTTTGCAATGCTCCTCCCAAAACTGTTGTATGAAGGACCTAGTGGAATCATCCAATAATCGATCGCTGCGAGGTGCACGACCACTCGAAGCCCAAAGAGCATTAGTCTCACTATCCTCTAGACTCTGCCTCCTATAAATCATGCCTGCTCACAATGTGCGCGGTGCGATTTGAAGAAGACGTGAAGCGGTATGCACATGGCCTGTCATATGAGGTCTACTAATGGCAGCCACAATAGCACGACATGTTGCCAAGGCATCACTGGAGTTCCTATGCTTAATAGAAGCATAGGAACGTCGAACACTGCTAAGGACCTCGCTACATACAACCCTATCTCTACGTGCACCAAGACCAACAAGCCTCCTACACTCTACCAAGTTAGGGTGATCAATCAGGGATGTGAGAAGAGTAGACTGTGAAGCTAGTGTAAGGTCACTAAAAAAGATTGCACAATCTTGCTAGTACGACGACGGATAGTGGACTTCAGCAAGTCATGTCGTGAAGCAACACTGCTACTGTAAGGTGGGGCAGGGGGATCAATGGGAGATGGTAGGGTGGAGGGGGGAAGGGAGGAGCCAAGGGAAAGGAGGGGAGGGGGAGGGGGAGGGGGAGGGGAGGGGGGAGGGTGGAGGGGGGAGGGTGGAGGGGGAAGAGGTAGAGGTGGAGGGCAAAATGTAGGTGGCTAGGGGAAGGGCGGAGGATGGAGGTAGGGGAGCAGATGAGGATGTGGAGGGGGGGACAATGGAGGTGGGGGTGGGGGTGGGGGTGGGGGTGGAGGTGGAGGTGGGATGTAGAGGTGGAGGTGGATCGGTAGTGGCAGTGCAAGCTCTAGCTCTAGAGGCTCTCTTGCGCTCGTGAGCCTTCCGCTTGCGCTCCTCATCAATGAGATTTGGGGGGGGGGTTCCTACATCTTTCACGTCTACTAGCTCTACGGCTTTGAGAACCCATTCTCAATGAAAGTAGGATGGAAGGTGTGACAAAGTGATGGGGAGGCAAGAATGGCTAAGAATGGGTGAAATGAACCAAAACGTGGTGTCTTATAGAGAGCCCGAACTCATCCACTAGATTGCTCTTGATTATTATTGGTGGAGCAGGTGTTAAGATTGAAAATAATTGGCTACTAAAATTCCGTTTGATTTTGTTTTGAAACTAATTTTTGTGGTCAAGTTGATTTTAATCATATTATATATACATGGAATCTAATGTTAATTTTGAATATTTGCATCGTTTGATTTTATCTCAGTTTAATATTCACATAACATATGTGCCTATCTTGATTAATATTTTCGTAATGCAATTTGAGAATAACCTATGCGATAAACCATGATAATTTCATTATTTTGCCACTTCCAAATATCTCCAAATACCTCGATCATGGTCATAAACCATGACAATTTGATTATTTTGCCACTTTTGGATACCTCCAAATACCTTGATCGTGGTCATAAACCATGACAATTCGATTATTTTGCCACGTCCAAATACCTCCAAATACCTCGATTGTGGTCATAAACCTCGATCGTGGTATTCTATGCCTCACGCACTCAAATCACATGCATGTTTAACTTACATGCAGATCGTGGTCATAAACCTTGATCGTGATATTCTATGCCTCACGCACTCAAATCACATGCATGTATAACCTACCATGCATGTTGATGATGTGGCTCGCCATCATCATGATGTGTATACATGTGGCTGATGTGGCACCATGCATGGTGATGATGTGGCAATATGGTGTGGAATATATGAGTCTGTTCCATGACGTGGAAATGTGATGTGGCATGATGAGTTGGCATTCATGAGGTGGTAGATTGACATGGCAAATTGAGGTGGAGGGATTGGTGATGTGGCAATGTTGACGAGGTATGCCAAGGTGGCAAGGTGTGATGACATGGCTCCAAGAGTTCCTATGATGTGGAATGATGAGGTGGCACATGTGGCTGATGTGGCAACACGTGTGGCAATCTAAGGTGACATGGCAAGGAGTGATGTCACATCTCCTTGATGACATGGCACCATGCGGTCTAACAACGTGGCATGGTGGCAAGGCAAAAATAGCCCACTCACATGGGTAGCATGCACACTCCAAAGGCTTGCCACTAGGGTCGGTGATGCTCCTAGCCTACCTCACCAAGCCTAATACCAAGCCTACCTTGTCTTGGTATTAGGCTTGGGTGGCCCTTTTTCCCCCACAAAAGGGAGATTTCACTCTTGGAGGCCATATTGTACGTTTCCCTTACTCAAATTTAACCAAAAATTTTTCCACTTATTCATCATGCGGAGGACTAAAAATATTGACATTTTTGAAATGTTTGGTCATGTTTGAGAATTAGTAGATTTATTTTTAATATTCTTGGTTGATCATCTAAGGAGTAAAAGTAAAAATTAAACTTCAATCTTCCTAAATCTAACCGTTGGATTTAGGATTTGATGATTGAACCACACACCCTTATGTGCCTACTAACCTTCCACCGAATTGGATTTTTCTTAATTATTCAAAATAGTAAAAAAATGTGGTGTGTTACTAAAATGCATGTATTTTATGACTTTATTTATTATAAATAATTATTTTTAATTAGATAAATCATTCAAATAATTATCAATAAATCAAGTTAAGCTCTACATAATGTAAAGAGACCACCTACAAAGTTTCAATAACATTTAATCTAAAATGAGAGAGAAATTTAGAATTTAATATGACACTCTCTGTTCGTGACAAAGGTGTGACCGCCCTGGAACCATGCCGTGTGACACAAATAAATTTTTTGTGTGTGCATTGAATTTTCGATCAGACTATACCATTGTGTGCACAATAGCATGTGTGATGTTGTGTCTGAAGACTTCAAAGACTAGATCCATAGGGAAGTAGGTGAGATTTGCATTTTTGTGTGCTAAAAAGCTTATTTTTCCACCTCGTAAGGATTGGGGAGTGAACAAAAAGTGGACACCCTTAGCTTGCTACTTCCCTCTGAATGCATTTCTTTACGTGAACTGTCATTTTTTGTATTCTTTGTTTCTCCTGGTGCAACCAAAATGCCCATGGAAGGTTGTTCCTCCCTCCTTGGAATTTTATGTACTCCCGTGGTCAACTGCTCCATTCTGATCATCTTCCACTATTTTGCTTTTGCCAGATCCATAGCTTCTTGGAAATTGGCTACAGGTTTCAGTTCCAGCTTCATCTACAAAGGGCCTCTAAGACTTGAAATGAAATTTTCCTTCTTCAAGATGGCAGGTGGCTGCTCATTCCCTAGTGACACACACCAACGATCGACTGAAGTCCTGAATATATGCATCAAGGGGACCTCTTTGCACAAAATTCTATATTTCATCCCACAACTTATTCAGATCCTCTACCCTCCCACAACAAGACAAAGCACCCACAGATGCGCACATAGACACGTTTACTAAACTTAAAAGAAAACTTACGGGCACGTCTATTTGCGCGTCTATTTCTGCATCTAGAGACCCGCGTCTAATAGCGCGTCTATATAGCAGACAAATGCGCATATAGACGTGCACCTAGATGCGTAAATAGATGCTCTGCTAAAAAATTTAAAAGACAGACAGACGCATCGTTAAATGCGTGTATAGATGCATTTATAAACGATCTTATAGACACATTTATAGACACGCAAATAGACGCTTCTCAAACAGACAGACGCGTATATAGACGCATTTATAGATGCACTGATAGACGCACTACGTAATATTTTTTTTCAAATTTACAGAATGCTGTGTATGTTGTGTATGCTATATAGTTACAAGAATCCCATTTCCACATTGTGTAATAATTCAATTCTTACTGCCAACCGCATTTTAATTACAATTCCAAATAAAACATTACAACTCCAAAACACAATAAAATTGAAAGCTCAAAAAGTGCTTGTATGTACATATAGCACGAAGCTAAGCCACGTCATGTGGCTTCAAGTACAAAAAATAAGAGGAGTGTATATACAAGAGGCGCGAAGCCAAGCCAGTGGCTTTAAGTACAAAAAAGAGTAGCTAGCACTACTTCTACGACTAATCTATGTTCTCCACATCCTCGCTCCCTTCCACGCTCCCTTCTGCGCTCCCTTCTCCGCCTCCTTCCTCGTCTTCTTCCTCGTCTTCTTGTGCAGGGACTTGTAAACAAGGGACAACATATATCAATGTATGAAAAATCAAATCTTTACTTATAATATTGACATTATTTAATTACTTTCAAATACCTCAGGGGCCGCTCCAGTAGCCCGGATATACTGCTCCTCAATAATCAACCCATCATGATAGAAGTGCTTCCATGTATCTCCTCTGCAATGGTGGCGGTGGTAGGCTATCTCGACAGGAGTAGGATATCTGCCCATGGTATCAAGCTGCAAGACGACACAATTTGTGGAGAGGTTAGTACAAAGAAACAACCTCCTAATAAACTACATAAGCAATATAATTTGAGATCGATACTTACAAATTGGGCCTCCCATGATTCAACACCCCCTCCTCCAAAATGCATGCTTCCATATTGCTCCATCTGGATCCTTCAACAGCAGCGAGGGTCTCATCAGCCAACCTCTTTGGTTGGTCTTTGTAGTGGATAAAGCAATCTTTGTAATTGCTAGCAATTACAGAGCGCATGAAGGCCATGATGTCCTTCCCCCGTGCATCCATCAAGATGCCTCCTGTCTGAGTGATGTCATAGAAGATCGTACCATCACCTGGAGGCACGTCTAAATCATCTGAATCATCATCGTCCCCACCACCACCCCTCCCAAAGCACTGTGCCATGCATCCCCCACCGCTCTCCCTGCTACTACACCTGCTACCATGTCGTGTCGAGCTAGTACGCTGGCCACTCGTAGCTGGAGACTGCACGGGACTATGTGCACCACTTGTAGCTGGAGAATTGAGTCTCGACTACACAGGAGTACGCCGATGGCTCTACGAGACAGAAGGACCTCCTGACGGCATGGGGGAAGGGGCATAAGATAGCATGGCGGAAGGGGCATAAGATGGCATGGGGGAAGGGGCATAAGACGGCATGGGAGAAGGGTCTCGGCTGTGTAGCCAGCTGGGCTGTGCTGACTCCGCTGGGGTAATCTCAGCTGGTGTGGGGTAGTTTGGAGTCTGTAGTGCCAACTCCTGGGGGGTGTTTAGAGTACCCATCATATACCCATAACTCCGCAGGACTAGGAGGGTGCCCTAAAAGGTTATATAAGTCCCTAAAAATAGACTCCCGGAGATCAGGTGAGCCCGAAGAGCTTCCTAGCCACATGATGAACTGGAAAAAAGAAAAAAAGACAATTACTGATGAGCTGAGAAGAAAGGGGAAGGGAATAAAAGATTACTGTGAGAGCGCATCTATAGACGTGTCTAAGAAGCGCATCTATTTTCATGTATAACAGTGCATCTATAGACGCAGCTGTCTATGTCTGCAAATAGGCTAGACGCGCATCTAGACGCGCCTGTAGATGTGGTTTTAGACATGCTCTGAGACGCACCTATAGACGCACTCCGACAGATGGACTTTTCTAAAAAGTAGAAAAGGACATGCGCTCGACACAAAAACATAACACTGATACCAAAATCATGCATTTCTTGGATACGACAAAGGACAAATCCAAAGAGAGCAATTTGCAAAAAAGATCAACTGTAAAAAGACTTACCTTGGATAGAGGTATGGAAGCTTCTTCTCCTTTTTCAAAGTTGCTTCTCTTCCTTGTTCACCCTCTTCTCCTTTAAGCTTGGAAGTAAGTGTGGGTTCCTTCCTCTTAAGTGTAAGCTTGGAAGTAAGTGTGGGTGCCTTCCTCTTAAGCATCGAAACTGTGGATTTGCTAATAGCAAGGCAAGCAAGCCGCACGAAGTATAAGTAATGTGAAGAAAAGCAAAGCGAGTGCGCTTAAAGCAGATTTAAAAACCGCATCTATAATCATGTCTAATAGGGCATCTATACATGCATCTAAATACGCGTGTAATTGCGTGTCTAGATACACAGAGCACACACGGTTTTAGACACGCTTGTAGACGTGCACCACAGAACAGACAGACACGGTTGTAGACGCACCTTTAGACGCACCACAGAGTTTAAAATTAAATATTTGAAGAAAAGCAAAATTTTTTGGGTTGTTTGTTTGTAGGATGTCTTCATCTTCAACAAGTAGCTCCAGTGAGGATGAATCCCTCCGTATCCACCATCGTGAAATGTGTTTGGAGCAAAAAATCAAATGTATGTGTGATCGATGTCGAGGAAACATGTATCGTGCATGCAGGATTACACTCAATCACATCTCAAAGTATGGAGAATGGGATGCGACCGTAAACATGGTAAGTGTTAAAGAGTTAAGGTTGATTGAGATACCTATGGGTGTTCATATGTTTGAGTTATGATCCCGTTTTAATTTGATATAGGATGCAGTGCCACACCCGCATATGTTGCCCTATGCTCGCCGTGAGGAGGCGAAGCATCGACGATATGAGGTGGGATCTTCAGGAGGGACCGTTACGGATGCATGGAGTGATGGTGATAGTAGCCCTCCGCCATTACCTCATGAAGCCATGGAGGAGGAGGTGTTTGATGATATGGTGTAGGATTTATATGTCTATCAAGGGAGGGATGATAGCATGGAGCAGGATGATCTTTTTACTACAACATCGACTCCACTGTTTGAGGGGTGCACATTCTCTGTTCTACATGCCTCCCTTGAGTTACTAAACTTGCAAACCATCTATGGATGGAGCAATGCAAGTTTGAATGCATTACTCAAGTAAGCCTTAAAGTCTATTTTGCAAACATGGTGAATTATGCTAGTGGATCAATTACTCGAATGCTTTTCCTCATTTATGGTCTTCATGTGCAGGCTATTGTGTAAAATGCTTCCAAGGGAGAATAAATTACCGACCGCAAGAGATATGGCAAGGCAACATGTGACCTCTCTTGGGATGATTAGATTACAAGTGCGTCCATGCATGCGTCAACGATTGCGTTTTGTTTCGTGGACTACATAAGGATGCAAGAGAGTGCCCTACTTGTGGAGAGGCAAGATATAGAGCAGATCTCAAAACTTTGGATGTGCCTCGTAAGATTCTGCGACATTTTCCCATAATCCCTCGCATCCAACATATGTTCAAGTGCAAATCCATTGTAGAGCTCATGTCATGGCATTCCTCCCACAAGATTGAGTTGAAGCTAGAACGCAAGCCAGTTGTGCAACGCTTAAGGCGATTGGGGGTGATCCAAGCTGAGGCACTAAAGAAAGAGGTAACACAACTACTTGAGGTGGGATTCATCTTTCCTATTGATGATTCAGAATGGATATCTCCTGTAGTTGTCACATCAAAGAAAGGAAATAAGTGGCGAGTTTGTGTGGACTTTCGTCCTTTGAATGCATGCACTAAGAGGGATCATTTTCCTTTGCCATTCCAAGATGAAATACTAGACCAAGTAGCAGGGCATGAGATGTATTCTGTATGTGATGGGTATTCTGGGTACTTTCAAATTCGTATTCGGGAGGAAGATCAAAAGAAAACATCATTTGTCACACCTTGGGGAGTTTTTGCTTATAGAGTGATGCCTTTTGGGTTGACCAATGCACCAGCTACATTTCAAAGGTTCATGAGTCAAGTCCTGGAGCCTTACTTGGCAAAGTTCATACGGGTGTTTTTGGATGATTTTTGCATTTATTCTCGGCGCATAGTGTAAGAAAATAGTACGCCGCGGAAGATAACAACAAAACGCAAGTACACGATGGAAAGCTGGAGAGAATACAAAAAATTCTGATATACCAAACTGCTGATACAACTGATGGTTGCCTGTCCACCCGTGCGCTCTACAGACAGAGCTTCGATGGTGATCTAGACAGATGCTGGACGGAGGACTATGAGCGTGAAGAACTGGTGATCTGATGATAGGCAGTGGCCACTTATATAGTGTAAGTGGTTGACGGTCGGCCCTGTAATAGGCAGTCGGCCTAATAGACAGTCGGCCTGGAAGACCAACCGACCCTTCAGAAAACATGCCGTCGGGGGCAGATGAAGGATCGCGCATAGGTCATACCGTCGGGCCTGGGGCTACCGGCAGCCCCCGGACCCTGCCGCTGGGGGCTTTGCCCCCAGACCCCCACCGGGGGCCTGCGCCCCCCGGACCCCCTGCTATCGGGGGGGCTATCGCCCCCCGAACCCCCCCTTTGTGCAGACGGGTATCTACTCTTGGCTCCTAAGCCGTCTCATAACCATCTGGTCTACTCTAAGACCCCTTCCAGTGTCTAAACTGGGGATCCCTCCCAATATCTGATACCCATCATGGCTTCTCCTCATATGGGGGCCTTACAACATTGGGTACACAGAATATTGGTGGGTTACATGAGAGGTGGACATTTGAGCTAACTCTAACACATAGATCACATGGAGAAGTTAAAGATGGCCTTAGCTAGGATTGATGAAGCAAAAGGGTGTCTAAATCCTAGCAAGTGTCATTTGGCTCAAACAAAAGTAGTCTTGTTGGGGCATATTGTGTCTCAAGAAGGCCTGCAAATGGATCCTGACAAGGTTCAAGCAATCATGGCATTGCCAAGTCCTGAGAGTGTCACTGGTGTTCGCAGAATTCTAGGAAAGAGCAAGTATTATCAACGCTTTTGTGATGATTTCACAGAGATAGTGCATCCCATGAACTTGTTGACAAGAAAAGGAGTTTCTTTCCAATGGGGTGTGGAGCAACAAGAGTCTTTCAAGCTACTTAAGGAGGCCATGAGTAAGGGCCCAATATTGAAGCCCCTTGATTGGTCTCAAGACTTTTATGTAAATCCAAGTGTATCTTTGCATTCAGTTGGTGCTGTATTGCTACAAAAAGGAGAGGCAGGTAGAATGCAACCCATCTATTATGCCAGCCGACAGCTTACAGATGTGGAAACAAGGTATGAAGAAATGGAGCAGCAAACTCTCTCTTTGGTGTTTTTCGTCAGAAAGTTTCGCTCCTATTTATTACCTCGACCATTTTTCTTCCTTACCTCTCAGTCTGTATTAGCATATCTAGTTCGCAAGCCTAATCCTGGGGGGAGATTTGAAAAATGGTTGTCAGAGCTTATAGAGTTCTCTTTCTCTTTTGTCACTGAAAATACCACTAGGTCCACTATGGCAGATTTGCTCATAGGGTGGGAGGATCTAGGAGAAGAAAAGAAATGTAAGGAGAACATTAAAGATGAAAGGGATACACCACCAATAGCTTTTGTTTTGTATTTTGATGGGGCTTTTAGTCCTTCATGCCAACAAGGAGCCGGGGGGATAGTCTTGATGAATCCTAAAGGTCAAGAGGTATGGGCAAGAGGACAAGAGCTCCAGGTATCACAACTAACAATGCAGCTGAGTATAATGCTTTGATTCTTGGTTTGGAGGGTTGTCTTCAAAGTCAAGTTAAAGAATTGGAAGTAAGAGGAGATTCTCAGCTTATTATAAAGCAAATGCAAGGGCATTACCAGACAAGAAGTCCTCATTTGAAGGAGCTTAATCAAAAGGCTATGGCACTATGTAGTCAGTTTGATTTTTGCAAGTTTGTTCATATAAACAGAAAAGAAAATCAAAGGGCAGATGAGTTAGCTACTAAAGCCAATTTAGTGCTAGACCGGGGGGTGGTTTTTGGGTAGACACTGGATGGCCAAAACTACAAGATGTTCAGAAATATGTGGAAGAAAGCATGTTGCCTCGAGGGTTAACTCCACAACAAAAGCAGAGATTGGTTACTTTTGGCCACGCCTTCATAAGGATATATATGAATGTCACAAATGGAACCTATTAGCTTGAGGATGTTGATGGCATGGTGATACCTGGATGCACCAATGAGTATCGCCTTAAATTCTTCTATGCTCGACCACCTTGAGGGCCAGCAGACCCTCTCTGTACTAGAGAGGATCTGCTGGGGGGGGAAAGATGTGATGCCAAAAATTGATATTTTTAATTTGGCATTGGTATTGTTTTTCTCTATGTTTGATAAGAGTTTGAGTATCAAGTGATAGCCTAGCAGCTCTCACTTATTTCTATTTTCTATGATATTGTATGGGATTGAGAGGATGAGTGGAATGGCTCATTGTAAATACCATAGGTATGAATTATAAATACCTTGGTATGGGGTAAGAGTTATTTGTGTATGGGGTAAGAGTTTTTTAGAAAATAGGAAGAGTGAGTGATATAAAGAGGTGGGCTCATGTCCATGTGTTCCAATAATATAAGAAAGGCCACATGCCAAGCGTGTGGAAGGCATGTGGAGGAGTGTGAAGTCAAGAGGAATCCTTCTAGAATTCCTATGTGGAATAAGGAGGATGTGGACATGTGGAAAAGAGAGGGTCCCTATGGGCTCCATGTGAGGAGACTCTTGACTTTCTCAATATTTTAAGAGTCTTGAGCATCTTTTGATGGGACACATGGCAAGAGTAGCCAAAAAGGACATGGATGGTGACATACGTGCTTATGTGATTGATGGGGAAAGGAATCTACAGGCAGCAATTGTAAATGGGTGAAGGAGGGTAACAAAATCTCTATAAAAGGAGCCCTCCTCTCCCTTGTTGATAAGAATCTCTTCCACCATTGGGCCTTATGTTGCTGTAGTTCTAGTCTCCCCAAGCCTCTTCCATGAGCCTTCTCTTCCTCTTGTAGATATTCTCTTATGTAGACTCTTGAGTCCTCCTCTCTCTAGTTTATTCTCTCTCTATGAGTAGTCTTGGAGCTTCCGCTCCCTCTTGTATGTATGAAACCTCTTCTTCTCCCTTGTGTTTGTAGTGTTGAGGTGGATTCTCACTCTATTTGTAATGAAGGTCACTTCAGGTTCTCTCTCTCTCTTGAGTGTCTCTTTCCTTTTCTTTCTTTCAAAGCCTTAAAAGTTCTTTCTATTCGGCTGCTCACTGTGCACACATGGTCCATTTGTTTCCCGAGCCACTATGCAAACTTCTTCCCCTCTTCTAGGCGAAATCTATGAGGGGTGGATCGTTGATGAAGGTGGAGTCTTGAGGGAGCATCCTGCTCGGGCGAAATTAGCCTGGCTGGAGGGTAGTTTTCATGACAGTTTGACCCCCTGTTAGTGTTTTGCTCATAACTTTTTGCCCGATAGTCCGATTGTAATGAAATTTATATCAGTGCGAAGCTCTCTTCAAGGCGCATGTTTCTATGTAATCAGATCTTGAATCAGATATACTACTGCGAAAAGTTATGAGTCTTGTGTTTGACAGTCTGTTTTCATGACAGTTTTTACCCCGTCTAGTAAACTATCCATAACTTTTTCGCTGCTTCTCTGTTTTTTACAAAACATATATCAGCGCGAAGCTCTCTTTAAGGCGCATGTCTCTATGTACTTAGATCTTGAATCAGATACTACTGCAAAAAGTTATGAGTCTCTGTGTTTGACAGTCTATTTTTATGACAGTTTTGACCCCCTTCCAGTAAACTGTCCATATCTCTTCAACCGTCTGTCTATTTTCAATGAAACTTATATCAGCGCGAAGTCCATATCAAGGCGCATCTCTTTGTATACTTGAATCTTTGATATCATGTCTCTACTGAAAGTTATAGGCCTCTGTGTCTAATGACAGTTTGTAGAGTGTTTTGAGCTAAGTATAAAGGTATCTATGAAGGAGGTGCAATGTTTCCTCAGAATCTACCCATCCGACCTAATCAGCCCCTTCAAACTCCTTGATATATATCAGTTCATGTCATGTTGAGCTGCAAGATCTTCTTTCAACAATGTATCGCTCTTCTCTTTGGTGCAGACCGGCTCGCTGAGATTATGGCCTCTGCTGATCCTTTCCTTCTCCCTATGCTTGACTACAACATCACTTGGGATGTTACCATCTTCATTCTCATCTAAGGGAGGAAAGTATGGTGTGGTATCTTGGCATAAAAGCTTCTTTCTAATGTCTCATTCTCAATGATAAGTATCTTTGGCAATCAGTTCGAATGCTGTAGGAAGTGAAGAGGTGCGTGAAGTTTATTACCCCCAACTTCATGTCACAGTAGTGCACTATGTTCAATGCTATATGGTGTGAGGGCAAGCATTTTGGAACACAACGGATTGATGATAAGAGAAACACACAAGATTGTGGCGTCATTGCTAGCTTTGAGGGAGCCAATGGAGCCATGGATGATTATTGTGGCATAATCCAAGATATTATTAAGCTTGACTTTCGACGCTTCTTTGTGTATGTTTTGGATGTAAAGTGGTTTAAGGACGTGGTGGAAAGAGGCCCTAATGCAACAATCAAACGCCATGTGAGTGGCTTTGTAACTATTGACTCCACAAAGTTTTGGCAAAGTAGGAAGGACACACTAGTACTACCGCAACAATGTGAACAGGTACTATCCACACATATAAAAATACTCGCTTTTAAATATTTGATGCAAGGAAAATAACATGATTGTATTTGTGTTTGAATTAGGTTGTCTATCAACCAATGGTGGATAATAATAAATGGTGGCATGTCATACCTATTATGCCACATTCCAAAGTGATGTATAGTACATTTACTAATATGGAGCATATGGAGGATGATCATGGTCATGGACGTGATGATGACCGTGATACGAGAGAGGAGGATGATCATGAGATAGGAGATACAGATATTGAGGCCATTACCTGTGAGGACGAGCCTACCATTGGTGATGCTGATTTCGATGAGCACATGAGTAGCACAAGCAGTAGTGGGTTGAATGTATTTGTAGATCTAAACACTTGTTTGGATTTTGAAGTAGATAGTTGGGCAAGGGTTGATCTCATTGAGGATGAGATTGAACCGTAGCCCATCATTGATATTGGCAAAACTATTTTACATATTGTCTCATTCTCCTCACCTCACTTAATTCTTGTATATGTGGGCTTGCAAAAAAGCATTGATGTTTTTGTTAAAATTATGTGCTTTGGTAATCATGGGCAATGTTTGGAAAGCAATGATGTACACCAAAATCTCACTTTCTGTATTCTCTATTTTGTGTCTAAATACATGTCTAAATACGCATCTAATTCCCAATGTAAACGCGCTAATAGATGCACTAATACACACACAAATAGACGTGTTGATAAATGCAATGTTAGACGGGCCTATATTTTCTCAGTGTAGACACGCAAATAGACGTGTCAATACACACGCAAATAGACAAGCTGTTAGATGCGCTATTAAACGCGCACGTAATTTCTCTATTTAAGCAACGCCTATAGACGTGCCTGCTATTTTGCGCATCTATAGTTTCTTTGTCTTGTTGTGTCCTGTAATGCTGTAAAAAAGCATCCCTTCCCAATTCAAAAGTTACCTCTACCGGTAGATTATTTATTGCTTGAGTGGCTTTGTAAGCATGAAACCATCTCCTTACTTCCTCTTGCACATAGTACGTGAAGATCCGTAACATGAAGGCTGCATCTTGCCATGATCAAACAAGTAATTTCCAACTGTTCCATAAACTTCTCAGCATCCTCATCTGGCATCCCATGAAACAACGGGAAGTCCTGAGCCATGATTTCTGATGATCAACCACCAATGATCCCGATCTTGTAAACTGAAGGTCCAGCCATCGATCCTCCGTGGAGGCACCAAAAACATGATGAGACTGGCAGAGCTACATTGAAATGCCTTTATAGCTAGATGAACAGTCATGTTTGCAAACACACCGAGAAGAAACACAATCCCAAGATGAACTCAAAACACCATGAACTGGGAAAACACTAAGAAATACCATATACTGATAGGCACCAATAACTGTAGAAAATACAAAGATAAAATGTGTAGAGATCACAACCTCCAAGCAACCATGAACTAGTAGATAGAACCCTCTGTAAGATCAGATATACTTTCCTTGTTGCCGAGATGATTGATTGGATGTGAAGAAGCCTGGATGGGACCCTGGACCATCACATCAATTCCTTGCTTGGCATTATGACATTCTCCTCTTTTTAGAAAAAATTGAGACCATCAAAGATACCCCCATCACAACAAGTCCACCTTCCTTGCCCCCCTTATCTCTTTACACTACTGCAAATCATCATTGCCACTTCTTTGCCAAATCCCAACACATACAAATTTAAACTCATAAGCCACTGAATTGACCCTCTTTCATAGACCCTTCTTTTGGTAGTATGGACTGATTTCATTTTGTCAAATTCCTTCAGCTGGTTGACAGAATACTTTGTCAGTGGCATCAATGTCATTCATGAAAGGACCTTATAGCTTTTCTTTTTTGGGTTACTCTAATGACAAAGTTGTCTACCACTTCCTTGCTTCCCTATGATATCTTCCAGCTCCCACGGGCAACCTACGAGTAGTAAAAAACTCCACATCTTCAAAATGACCTCTGAAAAGGCTAGCGACCCGTAGCTAAAAACAACCCAATGTACATTTTTTTGCATGCAACCCACGATCTAAAACTAACTGCTGCCCATAGTTCTGTCATCACAGGCTTCGCCTCTTCGCATGATCAGCAACGATCACCAGACTCCCCGTGATCATTGAAGAAAGCCCAAGGCCATGAATTATAATAGGTGATTTTGCTTACTATTGGGGTGACTCCTGCTCTTCTTCTTCACGTCCTACACTATGGAGATCTCTCAAACTAGTCATACATGCATATGAGCAAAAGGCCTTTGCCATGTTGCTGCAAATCACCAGTGCCTCTTGTTTACTGTAGCTTGAACAAATGGATGAATCTCTCTGTATCTAGCTTGCTATATACTGCCACTGCGCCAGTCCCTAGCTGCATCTGCAAGCTTGCTAAAAGTCTCTACAATCCTTTCTCACTAGCTCCCATAATTTGTGACATTGCTCCTGGTGCTCTACACTAATGCGATTAGCCAAAATCTTTCTCACATCAAAAACTTGTGGTAGCTTCCACAACTCGAGAGGAGTTGAAGCTCATGAGCTCAAGTTGGCTATCCACAACTTATCTGGGCGTATAAAACCTTCTTAGCCCATGATCAGTGGCTCTATATGATCACACATAATCACTGGAGTGGCTAAAAGCTCCCAAGCTTGGAACGTCAATGCACTATTGAGCTTATGATGCACAAATAGATGCATCCACTTGTTAAGGCGCACCATACAAGGCATATGAATATAGTCATCTACAGGCAAGCAAACTGCTGCCTTTTCTCATACACTGTAAACTCACAAAAACGTCTACAACAAATTAACTATGCACACGTAGGGCTATCAATCAACAACTCTAATCTTCCTTCAACAAGTCAAACTCGTAACAAGAATCAACCAGTCCCCTGACCTTCGAGTCAACATTAACAACCAAGGTGGGAAACTCCCACTATGAACTGATATGAGCACAAGGCTCATGAAGAATGTGATCAACTGCCATCTTGAACCTGAGACGAAGAGCACGAAGATGATTTGAACCAAGGCCATCCACCCTCCTTATAGAGATCCAATCAGTAGTTCCATTAACCCACGTCCTTCCTTTTCCATGCAAATCCTTGGCCATTGATTGGCTCCTTTTGTCTCCACCATTGAGAGCCATCCCTTTAATTCTCTTTCCTTGTGGCCCACTCTTTTGGTATGTGGTCGTGCAAAGCGATCCTTACCTGTAATCTTTTAGGAAAGCACTAGTCCTTCTTCAGTGCCTTAGTGACCACTCCCTCCATCATCCATTCCATGTGCCAGTGCAAGATCCAAGGTCCACATCCAACTCCATGGGTCATCCAATCATCAATTTGGTCGCAAAGTTCTTGTCATCATTTCCTGCAATCAAGGTTCTTCATACAAGTGCATAGTTATTTTCAAAATATATATGTTCAATACAAAAAACATCCCAAAAAATAGAGAGGGCCAATGTCATGATATTCTCTAGCTACTATCTTCTATCTATTCCTACTATCTACATGTGCGCCTATCAATGCTATTGCCTCCTACACATGAGTGCTATGATTCATGATTTACATAGCATTTCTTATCTGATACAAAAAGATACCTGTCGCACAAAAAAAGCCCATCAATGCACTACACTGACTGTAGATTCCCTGTCTCACACACACCCGTAGACCAAACAAAAGTTCTACGTGAACCAAGCCCTGTGCAGCACATGCACAGCTTCCTTCCTGGTCTTCTTCTTCCTTCTGCTGAATTCTTCTTCTTCTACTACTGATCGTGAGTTGGAGAGAGCTGCAAACAAAACCCAACGACATTTTTCTTGCATGAGCAGATGGACGAGGTGAGATGACATAGCTCCAAAACTGTTCTTTTTTTGAAACAAGCTCCTTGCTTGTCCAGAAGTAGCCATCCATTATTGTGAAGCTTCCAAACATAGGACTGTTCTTTTTGCAAAAATGAGCTCCTTACTTGTTTCTAGCATCCTTGTGAAGCTTTGAAATGTAAGACTGTTGTTTCTTTTAAACGAGCTCGGAACCCTCCATTGTGAAACTAATGTGGTGAGGCCCTCTATAACGACGAGAGGAAGAGACTCCATCAATACAAATGCATGTTCAGCTTGTGCATGCATGAAAATGAGCTGCAAAGACAGGACGCTATTAGATAAAGACTTCATAGAAGAGCTTGGTTGGTGATGAAGCTTTTGTGTCTTGCCTTTTCGAATCATCTTTAGCATAGCTATTGGCTTGTCAAATGTCATGCATCAGCAAATTAGCTTTACTATTTCTTAATTTACACTGTGAATCGAGAGTTGTATAGAACTCCCAGTGAGTTGCACTAACAAATCCCAGTATACAGATGCTGAACTAAAGTATTGATAGTCCTCTACTTGAACCTCTTGTCAGAGACCTCCAAAGTATTTTTTCAATATATCTACATCTGTAATAAATGTTTCTATGTCTGTCTCTTTTGTTTAACTGTTTGTCTATTTCTGTAAGGTTTCTGCGTGTCTGTTTCTGTAAGTGTGTAACACAACCTATCTGTCTATCTGTTTCTATAAGTTTGTTTCTCTGTCAGTCTGTTTCTATAAATGTGTAACACAATCTATATCTATTTTTAACTATCTTTAATATTATATCTCTTGCCAAAGGCAAGTACTTCAAGAGCTATAGTTCATTACTACACACAGTCCCTATTCTGATGCTTAAGCACTGACATTTAGCATGCGCCGGGCGCTAATCATTGGTAATCAAAGCGGGATTAGTTAAGTGTCGCTATATAGCAACACTTACTAGACTTGTGAATGGTCGTTATATAGTGACACTGAGATAGTTTCTATAGTGATGTTTTACAAAGAGTGTTTTTTCCCAAACTGACCTTTAAAGATAGCTTTTCCAAGTGAAATTTTTTTTTTACTTTTGATACATGTTTGATCCTTTGAGAGAATAAAAGTAGAAGAGCATGTACATCAAGTTTGAAGCTCATATATTCATGTCCAAGTTTGAGATGAAAAAAATCAATGAAGAGCATTTACATCAACGGCTTAAGTCTAACGCACCAAACAAGTCTATCTCTAGCTCTATACCGAGTTGATCTTCTATATCATCGTACTCTAGCATCATACATTCACCTAAGACTTGATCATCTTCTTCAATAAAGTGTGGTGATTCTTGATGATCGTCATCTTCTTTCTCAATATTGTGATCTCCATTTTCCTCCCATACGATGTCATTATGCGCATCTTCCTCTTGGCTCATATTGTGATCTTCATCTTCTTCACTAGATCCATCTAGATCAATTGGATCCGGCATTGGTAGTGGCATCTCCATATCCACATCTCTATCTTCAAAAATTTGCTTACTTCATGGTGCAACTTGGATCACGTACCACCATCTTGGATTAGAATGATCCGGATGAAAAACCACCTATATTGAAGATGGGTGCCAAATGCCATTAATTATATATATGAAATTATGCTTAAGTATATGTATCAATGGATCTTAAAAAAATGAAAGCTTCGATTAATTAAATCATCAGTATGCACCTGCTCACAATGCTCGGGAAGAACAAAGTATCACTTTCATCGGTCCAAAGTTTGGTGAAGTCCATTGCAAAGAAACCGCTATTGTCTTTTCTCATTGTCACATGGGGACCGTTGTAAATAGTTCCAAACTATTTTACATCACGAATGAAAATACTAAATCGTCTGAAATCAATTTCATAGATTTTGCGTACGGTCCCACAATAATCGAACTGTGACGAGAGAAGATTGGTATCCAAAGCACTTGCTCAACTATCTTGTGTGAAGTTAGCCATGACTCCACAATCATACATGACTCTCTTTGAATCGATGCGTTCCACGCAAAAATGTCGTCCATATGACCATAATGCATTGCACTTTTTATACTGCAAAATAGCATCATTAAAACAATGAAGATGCATCTATTTTATAGCGTATATTGCCACAAATAATTACTTAATATGTCAAGAGGTAAGAAACTTACATGCATCATATATCCAGATGATAACTCTTGCTCGTGCTTGTTTATTGTCTCTCCATCGCGTTCGGCTTTACGTAGAGCCAGCTGTAGCCAGTGGGGAGAAGGGTGAGATCCTGTGGATATGGTTGCGATTGCATGTAAACTACTATGAATCTCGTCCTTGCAACTATTCTTTCTGCTTTGGCCGCTTCATATCTCTCAATCCACTTTTGCATCTCCTTGCTATTGAGGATACAAAACTTATTGAATTTCTCCATTTTCTCTTCGCTCATCTTTCTTTCCATCCCTTTTCCTTGGGGAACCTCGCCAATGATGCGATCATCATGCTTGTTATGCCAAGCTTGTGGCATATCGGGATCCGTGGATGCAAGAAATTCTGTGATATATACTAATGACTCTTGCACAAGCCATCCCTCTTCCATGCTTGCTTCTGGTCTTGCTCTTTGCCTTACAAATCCCTTCAAAGTTTTCATAAACCACTCGAGAAAAAACATCCACTAACTATGAATGGTACCCGCAATGGCCACCTTATCAACTATGTGCACAAGCAAGTGCACTTGAGTTGTCATAATGCTCGAGGGAAAGTGCTTCTCAAGCAAGCATACGGCTTCAATGGAGTCCACCCTAGCCTTCATATGTTTGGAGTATCGTGCAAGTGATTTCAAACCCAGTCCACAAACAGGATAAGCATGGTACTCACTTGTAACAAGTCCTGCACATGTGCATGAATGTGTTAGTATAAGACATGCGTGCAAAAGAGATTCATAAAAGCATAATCCTATATTATACATGTAAAGACACAACCATGTACCTGCGCACTCTCCATATCCTGGGTAGTCATGCATGGTCCACATGAAGATACCCCTGACCAAAACATCATTGATATGTCTAGGAGCTCTGGAAATATCAAAGACCCACACTCATCTCCATAAGATCTGTAACTCCTCTATCAAAGGTGCCATGTACACGTCCATATTTTTGGCCTTGTACTTCCCTGTCACAAGTAGTGCAAGCATGAGGTGCCCGTTCTTTATTGTTGTTAGCCATGGTGGGATATTGTAATTCACCAAGACCATGGGCCATGTCGACCAAGATGTCAAGCGTGGGCCTGAAAGGGTTCACACCATCCATGGTGAGCCCAAGATGTAAGTTGTGTGGCTCTCTTGCAAAGTCTAGCCACTGTCTATGTACTTCCAAGCTGCACAATCTATGGGAATCCTCAATGTGTCATCAGTGGACTGATGAGATGCATGCTAAGTCATCAACTCTGCTATGGATTTGCATCGGAACATGTGCTGTATTCTTGCAATGATGGGAAAGTGTGTTAAGACCATGGGCTCTTTTGAAATAGTTGGGCAAAGCATGTGCTTAGAATGTTGGTTACTTTTGTTCTTCTAGTTGTGCTCCAAATAAAAACTTCAAACCATGACAAAAATAATTCCAAGAAGGTAGCAACATCTTTACGAATAAACACGGTCCATCCCATGTGCACCTACCATTGCTTTCCATCAAGTGTGCATAGGATGGGGGTGCATCACCATGATACGACTCAATGACCTTCACTAGTAGGCCATTCAAATCTAAGATTACAACTCTTCTTTCTTGCTGGAGAGGCACTAGTACCACTATCGATGGAATCATTGGAGGTGGAGGCAGGGACAGGAGCTGTGGGTGATCCATCAAAGGTCCCGAAGGCTTTGGCTTCAAACTTTCCAATATGTCCAAACACCTCTTGTGAATCTGATCCCATTCTTTTTCTCTCCTCCTCTGTTGCCTCTTCTACCTCCTAGCGATACATTTTTTGCGTGCTTTGTTTTCATGGTAGCTACTAATGTGGATGGCCAACTGCAAGTCTGCTTCCCTTTCTGCCACATACATCGAATCTTGGACCACATTGTTTGGCTAAAATACATCTGGATAGATAAACATGACAGGTTTAAGTACAGGATTCCAATAGTCAATCACATTTTAAATACAGTTTTCAAAAATAGTATATCTAGATAAAAATTAAATACAAGTTTAAGTCCAAATTTTAAAATAGATTTTAAATACAAATGATAAATAAATTTTAAGAACACATGTTGAAGACACATACTATAAATTTTAGGCACATGTTCATCTTTTGACTCTAAAATTACTAAAAAGCCAAAACTGTCTCACCTTTCTCCAATCTGTTTGTCTTTCGTTTCTTTGCTCTTTTACCAACAAAACTCTACAGCAGTAGATCATCCTCCTCTATAGAAACATCTTGTCCTGAAGGTTCATCCTCCCTTGCACAGTATTTCTCTTTGTCTTTCTATTCAACTGGAGGGGAATTCCCCTTTCCACTATTGTGTATTTCACTTATATCCTCTTTCCCTATGAAGGAGTCAAGCGGAGACAAATGGTCACACTCAAACCGCTTCTATGATGGACTTGCTTGAGACATTTGCTACCCTGCAAGTAACAACAACAGTCAAGTGACTGAACATTAACAAGACTTACAAGCAGGAAATAGTCTCTAATAGTGCTTATGTTATTTGAAACTCTTGTTTGAGCTCTAATAGTGCTCTACTAGTCCTACTTCTTGCTATGCTTATGCTTTTAGTGCAAGTTAGTATTCAATTAGTGCTATAATAGTGCTCTAATAGATCTTTCTACATTTTAGTACTCTAATAGTGCTCAATTAGTACTTACTAGAGTTCTAGTACCTGTTAGTCCTCTAATAGTGGCTCGGGGGGGTCACTCATCATATGTAACCCTGTCACGTGAGTTCAACAAAAGGATTTTTTTAATTTCCAAAATTTACAGAAATAAATATACATAAGGGACTATTTAAAATAGTTTTGAAAAAAATTTACAGATTTGTATAGAAAAGGGGTACATTTTATTAATGAAAAATTTACAGATAAGGGATTTTAGAAATAGGCCTTGAACGCACGTGATATATAGGGTTTATACATAGTGACCCCCTCGAGAATAGTGGTGAAATAGTGCTTGTTAGTGATCTAATAGTGTTCTAATAGTGCTTCTTAGTGCACTAATAGTTGGTCTAACCTATGCTAGAACTTACTAGAGTTTTAGTACCTGTTAGTCCTCTAATAGTGCTATAGTAGTGTTGTAATAGTGTCCTCCAAGGCTATGCTATAACTTGATATAGTCCAAGTGCCTAGTACTACTCTAATAGTGCTCTAATCGTGCTTGTTAGTGCACTATTAGTGTTGATCAGAGATATGCTAGAACTTGTTAAGAGTTCAAGTACATGTTAGTCCTCTAATAGTGCTCTAATAGTGTTGTCATAGTGTCCTCCAAGGCTATGCTATAACTTGATATAGTCCAAGTGCCTAGTACTATATTTTTTCTCTAATAGTGCTTGTTAGTGCACTTAGTGTTAGTTAGAGCTGCACTGGAACTTCTCAAGAGTTCAAGTACATGTTAGTCCTATAATAGTGCTCTAATAGTGTTGTAATAGTATTCTCCATGGCTATGTTATAACTTGATACAGTCCAAGTGCTTGGTACTACTATAATAATGCTCTATTAGTGTACTTTTAGTGTTGGTCAAAGTTACACTAGAACTTCTCAAGGGTTCAAGTACATGTTAGTCCTCTAATAGTGCTCTGATAGTGTTCTAATAGTGTTCTCCAAGGCTATACTAGAGCCACACTGGAACTTTTCAAGAGTTCAAGTGCATGTTAGTCCTCTAATAGAACTATAATAGTGCTATAGTAGTGTTCTCCAGGGCTATCCCAAAACTTAATATAGTCCCAGTGCTTGGCACTACTATAATAGTGCTCTAATAGTGATTGTTAGTGCTGGTCAAAGCTAAGCTAGAACTTCTTAAGAGTTCGAGTACGTTATTCCTCTAATAATGGTCTACTAGTGCTACAATAGTGCATGTCAATGCAATAACACTGCAAGTCAATGGTGTGTTGGTACTTGTTATGTGCTCCAATGGTACAAGTCAAAGATGTGCTACTACTGTAATAAATAATGTAAGTGCTATGCTAGAGCTCTAAACAATGGCCAAGGTAATGTTGGTGAGAACTTACCTCCAAAGCTGATTGAAGCATGTAGTTTTGTGTCCTCATGTGGTGGTCGATGTGCACCTACCACTAATGATCGTGCAGTATCAGTTATTCGTTGTCCACAACCCAGATGCATGCACTCTTGCTTGATGGTGCATAACTGTGTGAAGCAAAACAGATGGTATGGATGTTTGCATGGTAGCATGCAAACTCCCTATACCTCATTATCATGCCCCAAGGTTGCACCCAACACAAGAACCATAAACTATCAAAGGGATTGGAATCCTAGTAGCTTGCTGCCAGCAGGGCACAAGAGGCTGCAGAGTTGCACAAGCTCTACTCCACACATGTTGGACCATCTTCTGAGAAAACTCTACATGCACCTCACATTTCCTCAGATCCACTTTCCATCGACGTGCTTCTTCCTACAAACACATGAATAACTCTAAAAACCATCTCCCAGGTGTTTGAAAAAATCAAAGTCTTGCAAGCACCAAAGTTTGCACAGTCAAGACCAACATACCTTTGCAGAATCCACAGTAGCCTGCATAAGCTCCTTCTCTATTTCCGCATGAGCATAAGCATGAGCTTATGCTTATGCTTACGCTTAAGCATAAGCATAAGCATAAGCTCATGCTTATGCTCATGCATGAGCATGAGCTTATGCGTAAGTTTCCGCATAAGCTCCTTCTCTTTTTCCGCATAAGCTCCTTCTCTATTTCCGCATGAGCATAAGCTCCTTCTCTTTTTCCACATGAGCATAAGCATGAGCTTATGCTTATGCTTATGCTTAAGCATAAGCATAAGCATAAGCTCATGCTTATGCTCATGCATGAGCATGAGCTTATGCATAAGTTTCCGCATAAGCTTATGCAGAAATAGAGTATGAGAGAAGCTTATGCTTCTCTCATTCTCTTTTTCCGCATAAGCTCTTTCTCTTTTTCCGCATGAGCATAAGCTCCTTCTCTATTTCCGCATGAGCATAAGCATGAGCTTATGCTTATGCTTAAGCATGAGCATAAGCTCATGCTTATGCTCATGCATGAGCATGAGCTTATGCGTAAGTTTCCGCATAAGCTTATGCGGAAATAGAGAATGAGAGAAGCTTATGCTTCTCTCATTCTCTTTTTCCGCATAAGCTCTTTCTCTTTTTCTACATAAGCTCCTTCTCTAGTTCTGCATGAGCATAAGCATGAGCTTATGCTTATGCTTATGCTTACGCTTAAGCATAAGCATAAGCATAAGCATAAGCTCATGCTTATGCTCATGCATGAGCATGAGCTTATGCGTAAGTTTCCGCATAAGCTCTTTCTCTTTTTTCGCATGAGCATAAGCTCCCTCTCTATTTCCGTGTAAGCATAAGCTCTTTCTCTTTTTAAGCATAAGCATAAGCTCATGCTTATGCTCATGCATGAGCATGAGCTTATGCTTAAGTTTCCGCATAAGCTCTTTCTCTTTTTCCGCATGAGCATAAGCTCCTTCTCTTTTTCCGCATGAGCATAAGCTCATGCTTATGCTCATGCACGAGCATGAGCTTATGCGTAAGTTTCCGCATAAGCTCTTTCTCTTTTTCCGCATGAGCATAAGCTCCTTCTCTATTCCCGCATAAGCATAAGCTCTTTCTCTTTTTAAGCATAAGCATAAGCTCATGCTTATGCTCATGCATGAGCATGAGCTTATGCTTAAGTTTCCGCATAAGCTTATGCGGAAATAGAGAATGAGAGAAGCATATGCTTCTCTCATTCTCTTTTTCCGCATAAGCTCTTTCTCTTTTTCCACATGAGCATAAGCTCCTTCTCTTTTTTCGCATGAGCATAAGCTCGCATGAGCTTATGCTTATGCTTATGCATAAGCATAAGCATAAGCTCATGCTTATGCTCATGCATGAGCATGAGCTTATGCTTAAGTTTCCGCATGAGCTTATGCGGAAATAGAGAATGAAAGAAGCTTATGCTTCTCTCATTCTCTTTTTCCGCATAAGCTCCTTCTCTTTTTCCGCATGAGCATAAGCTCCTTCTCTTTTTCCGCATGAGCATAAGCTCCTTCTCTTTTTCCGCATGAGCATAAGCATGAGCTTATGCTTATTCTTATGCTTAAGCATAAGCATAAGCATAAGCATAAGCTCATGCTTATGCTCATGCATGAGCGTAAGCATAAGCATAAGCATAAGCTCATGCTTATGCTCATGCATGAGCATGAGCTTATGCGTAAGTTTCCGCATAAGCTTATGCAAAAATAGAGAATGAGAGAAGCTTATGCTTCTCTCATTCTCTTTTTCCGCATAAGCTCTTTCTCTTTTTCCGCATAAGCTCCTTCTCTATTTCCGCATGAGCATAAGCTCCTTCTCTATTTCCGCATGAGCATAAGCTCATGCTTATGCTCATGCATGAGCATGAGCTTATGCGTAAGTTTCCGCATAAGCTTATGCGGAAATAGAGAATGAGAGAAGCTTATGCTTCTCTCATTCTCTTTTTCCGCATAAGCTCTTTCTCTTTTTCCGCATGAGCATAAGCTCCTTCTCTATTTCCGCATGAGCATAAGCATGAGCTTATGCTTATGCTTATGCTTAAGTATAAGCATAAGCATAAGCTCATGCTTATGCTCATGCATGAGCATGAGCTTATGCGTAAGTTTCTGCATAAGCTCCTTCTCTTTTTCCGCATAAGCTCCTTCTCTATTTCTGCATGAGCATAAGCTCCTTCTCTTTTTCTGCATGAGCTTATGCTCATGCTTATGCTCATGCATGAGCATGAGCATATGCGTAAGTTTCCGCATAAGCTCCTTCTCTTTTTCCGCATAAGCTCCTTCTCTATTTCCGCATGAGCATAAGCTCCTTCTCTTTTTCCGCATGAGCATAAGCATGAGCTTATGCTTAAGTTTCCGCATGAGCTTATGCTTAAGTTTCCGCATAAGCTTATGCGGAAATAGAGAATGAGAGAAGCTTATGCTTCTCTCATTCTCTTTTTCCGCATAGGCTCCTTCTCTATTTCCGCATGAGCATAAGATCCTTCTCTTTTTCCGCATGAGCATAAGCATTAGCTTATGCGTAAGTTTCGGCATAAGCTTATGCGGAAATAGAGAATGAGAGAAGCTTATGCTTCTCTCATTCTCTTTTTCCGCATAAGCTCCTTCTCTTTTTCCGCATAAGCTCCTTCTCTATTTCCGCATGAGCATAAGCTCCTTCTCTTTTTCCGCATGAGCATAAGCTCATGCTTATGCTCATGCATGAGCATGAGCTTATGCTTAAGTTTCTGCATAAGCTCCTTCTCTTTTTATGCATAAGCTCCTTCTCTTTTTCCGCATAAGCTTCTCCTTCTCTTTTTATGCATAAGCTCCTTCTCTATTTCTGCATAATCTCCTTCTCTTTTTCCGCATAAGAAGCTTATGCGGAAATAGAGAATGAGAGAAGCTTATGCGGAAATAGAGAACGAGAGAAGCTTATGCGGAAATAGAGAATGAAATAAGCTTTTGCGTGAGCATATGCGGAAACATGAGCATAAGCTCATGCTCACCCATGAGCATAAGTATAAGCTCATGCGGAAAAAGAGAAGGAGCTTATGCGGAAATAGAGAATGAGTTTCCGCATAAGCTTCTCTCCTTCTCTTTTTCTGCATAAGCTCCTTCTCTTTTTCCGCATGAGCATAAGCATGCGGAAACTCATTCTCTATTTTATGCATAAGCTCCTTCTCTATTTCCGATGCCTATGCTTAAGCATAAGCTCATGCTTATGCTCATGCATGAGCATGAGCTTATGCTTAAGTTTCCGCATAAGCTCATGCTTATGCGTGAGCTTATGCGGAAATAAAGAATGAGAGAAGCATAAGCTCATTCTCTATTTCCCACTCTATTTCTCCCTTCTCTCATTTCCCCCTTCTCTCCTTCTCTATATTCCCTCATCTCTTTCCCCTTCTCTATTTCCCCCTTCTCTCATTCTCCATTTCCTCATTCTCATTCTTTTCTTTCCTTTACATCTTCTTTCCCTCTTATCTTTCCCTCTTCTTTCCCTCTTTCCTTTCCCTCTTCTTTCCTTTCCCTCTTATTTCTTCTTGCCTATGAGAATGCTCATGTTTGTTTTTTGTTTTCTGTTTTCGTGTTTGTGTCTATGTTAGACATGGGATCACGTCGCTCATCCGACGAGTACGGACAGCCTCGCAGGAGGAGAGCTCACGATCTATATGCTCCAGAGGACTTTGATTCCTCTCAGGCGACTACCCCGAGGACTACCCCTGGTCTGACTCCTCTCGGTCCTAGCACTGTGACTACCCCTGGTCCGACCCCTCTTCCACATAGCACTGCGACTACCCCTCAGGGGACTCCTTTGCTAGCTGCGCATGGCTTTGTCGGGACTCCCGACGAGTTTGTAGCGCAGATGAGCGATGAGGAGGCAGTGAGATTCTTCTCTCTGCTCTCTCAAAGGACCTCCGCAATTCTTTCCCCTACACCGAAGGGTGGACGTACTGCCCAGCCATCCCCTCGCACCCCTTCGACCGCGGGATCATCACCTGCGCATGCCTCTCGCAAGGGAAGGAAGAGTAGGATGGGCGGCTCATGTTGTGCTGACTCAGGAGATGTAGACGAGTCAGCACACTCACGCTCCTTTAGGTCTCCACTTGGTCCGGAGACACAGTATCAGTCAGGTCCCTTTCCCTCTCCTACTCCCACAACTACTCCTCGATTCGAAAGCGGTCGCGCAGCTTCCACTCCTTCAGACTCTGCTACCGTCAATCCCCCTTACTCATCAGGGGATCTCTCCTATCAAATCACATCTGCCGGAGAGATAATAGAAGACAAAAAGGGCAAAGCAGTGATGGCCGCCATGAGGAGGTTGAGGAGTCATCACTTCAAGAGTGGCATAAATATCGATTGGCGGTATCAAGATGCCCAAAAGAAGCAGGCAGTGATCGATGAGTTAAAACAAAGATACCCTAATCCGCCAAATGTGGAGTTTAATAACAATTATATGCTCGAGCGCATGGGTTTGGTCCTAAAGCATTGCAGATCAACCTTGCGTACTTCCATTACAAAGGGGTTGGCTAAACCCAGCTGGGCAGACAAAGCTGATTGGAAGTACTTCAAGAAGCAACATAGGGACCATCCCGAAATGCTCGAGGGTCAGAGGAGGGCTGCGAAGAGACAGCTGGACGTCTTAGGTACTTTGCACTTTGGTGCAGGCGGACGGTATGCGTTCGAGGCAACCGTGGTAAGTCTACTTCTTCCCATTTAATCTATTGTTCTATTTGTTTTACTTACATATTACATGCACTTTAGCTAACTCTAACTCTCGTAAATTGGATCCACAGCAAGCTGCGATGGGTCGTCTTCCTATGGATGCAAAGACGCGGCGCGCATTTCGAATAGGAACAAAGCCATGGTTCATTGAGCAAGAGGCAATGGGAGCGACAGTCGATTGGGCTGAGGTGGCTGCTCGCATGGTATAAGTTTACTCCTACTTGTAATCTCACTTTTTAATTTAAGTTCCAATCTAATTTTCGATTTATATGGTTCACTCTTAGGGTCAAAGCTCAAGCGTCCCATCATCAGAGACGAGCGATCAACAGGGGCAAGGATCGGACGCAGGTGCCGAGGACAAGGGAGAAGACGCAAGTGTCGGGGATGAGGGAGAAGACGCAGGTGTCGAGGACCAAGGAATAGGCCAACAAGACGATTCGGATTCGGATTCGGATGAGTAGTGGTAGTAGCATTTTGTATATCCGCTCGTTTGAGCAATTTTGTATCACCCTTTCACAGGGTAATTTTGTTACAAACACAGTTGTATATGTATATGCATTTCTTCCTCATCGTTCATAAGAACAATTTTGTATCACCCTGCAAGCAAGGGAAATTTTGTTATAAAAAACTTTCTTTTGTAATTACAGAAAAAAAAAAGGATTAGTGGGACTAAATAGGGCCAAAAGGAAGCCCTGTTTAGCCCCACTAACCCTTTTTTTTTACTTCTATTAATCGTCGCTATATAGCGACGTTTACCAGTGTCGCTATATAGCGACGATTAACAGTGTCGCTATATAGCAACGTTTGTCATCGTCACTATATAGCGACGATTAACAGCGTCGCTATATAGCGACGCTCCTTTTTCGACGATTTTAACGACTTTTATAGCGACCTTTGCGCCCGTGAAGAAAAAAATTTTTGATGTAAAAAGCGTCGGTATTTCCGTCGGAAAATGGCCTATGCCTTGTAGTGCCACTTTCACCATAACCCAGAAAGATGCATTTCCTAGACTTAGGATCTAGCTTCTTTCGAAGCTCTTTTGGCACATGTGCATATGCCTCACACCCAAATATACGCAAATGAGAGTAAGAGGGCTTCTTGCCACTCCATGCCTCTTCAGGAATACCACCATCCAAACTCTTACTAGGTGATCTATTGATCACATGCACTGCAGTCTTCATTGCCTCAGCCCAAAAACCACCAGAAAGACTTGCATTGGAAAGCATGTATTGCAACCTTTCTTGAATGGTACGGTTCATCTTTTCTGCAACTGGATTTTGCTCTGGAGTATGAGGGGATGTGAGCTCCCTCTTAATCCCACGTGTATCACAGAAATGCTGAAAGTCATGAGAGAGATACTCTCCACCATTATCAGTCCGTAGGCATTTAAGCATTCTACCTGACTGATTCTCAACCAAGGCCAGCCATTTCTGAAATACCTGGAACACATCACTCTTCTGAGCTATAGCATAAGCCCACACTTTCCTAGTTGCATCATCAATGAATGTCACATAGTATTCAGCCCCGCCTAATGACCGTGTAGGCATGGGACCACATACTTCTAAATGCACCAAATCAAGCATTTCAAACTCTTTCTTTCCCCTTCTTTTATGGGCTGATTTAGTTTGCTTCCCATAGAGACAATGCTCACAAAATTCAAAATCAGAGAAACTCAAATGCAGTACATAACCCAAATGGCATAAGAGTTTCATTCCATTCTGGCTCATGTGCCCCAACCTGCAATGCCACAAAGAAGTGCTTGGCTGCTCAGTTATTGCAACAACATGATCAAATACCCCTGATACATGTAAGGGATACAAAGTCCCACACTTGGCACCCCTGGCCAAAAGCATAGAGCCCTTTTGAATTTTCCAACTTTGAAAGCCAAAAGTGGTGTGAAAACCAGCATCATCTAGCTGACCCACTGAAATAAGACTCTTGGTCAGCTTAGGCACATGTCTCACATGTTTCAAAACAAATGCAGACCCATTTGCAAAAGAAAACTTTATGTCACCTGCTCCCACTATGTCACATGCATAGTCATTTCCAAGATGCACACAACCTATCTTTTCACTATCATAAGTGGAGAACCATTCCCTATGGGGAGTAACATGGAATGAAGCACTAGAATCCAAAATCCAATCCTGGGAATATGCATCATCTGAAGTGGTAAGCAACTCTGTAGATAAACTAGACATGAAGAGAACATCATTGTCACTATCATGTGTGACTGCATTGATCTCCTCGATCTTTACTTTTCCTTTGTCCTCCCTTGGACTCTCTTCCTTTTGATTTGCACCCCAATTTGCATTCTTTTTCTTATCCTTTTGTTCTATTTTCAGCTTGTAGCAATCCTTTTTCATATGGCCCTTCTTGCCACAGTGGTAACACTCAATGTTCCGTGCCCTGGATTTGCTACGAGACTTCCCTCTTTCTTGGGACTTCCCCCTGAACTGTGATCTGCCCCTTTGCACATTTAAGGCTGCATCCTACTTGTTGCCATCCATAGACTTCCGTCTAATCTCCTCAGCCAACAAGCTACCCACAACATCATCAAATTTCAGCACTCCACCAGGCGCATAGTTACTGACAGCTATACGGAAGGTATCCCATGAGGATGGCAATAAACATAAGAGAAATATTGCCTTAGTCTCCGCATCAAAATTCATTTTCTGAGCTTGAAGCTGGCTGAAAATAATATTGAATTCATTCAAGTGAGAAGCAATGGAGACCCCTTCCTTCATCTGTAGCTCAAACAACCTCTTCATGAGGTAAACTTTATTAGAGGCAGTTTCCTTCTCATAAGTGGCACACAGTTTCTTCCACAAATCTTCCGTAGTCTGCTCATTTAGTACTGTGAAATAAACTGACTCTGCAAGATGAAGTCTAATAGTAGACTTTGCTAATGCATCCAACTCATTCCAATCATCCTCAAACATATTTGCAGGCTTAGCTTCAATCCCTGCCAAGGGTTTAATTTGCTTCTTTTGAATAAGCACATCCCTTATTTGTTCTTTCCACAAAGAAAAGTTTGTCCCATCAAACTTTTTAATGTTGAAAAACTCCATTTCAAACATGGAAGAGGATGCCATGATGCAAATAAAGCAAAATCCCAAATGCTAGTGCCTCAAGAGAGAATCACACCAAATACCAGGTGCACCCAAATGTGTATGCCACAATAGAGTGAAATATCACCAAAACTCAAAGCTCAAAGCATCTGACTCATGTGCATATACTAATGCCAATAAGTGCCAAATGACTCAAGCATAAACACCATCCACTAGCATATGCATCAATAATATCTCATCCAAGAGAGCATAGCACTATCATAGCATCACCAGCAATGTGTCAAAGCTGTCCCTCAGCATAAAATAGCATCCATGTGCAAAGCGTCCATAAAAAATAGCATCCCACAAGGCAATTTGGGCCTATCAGCGCATCCAACAAGGACCGCAATGCATCCAAATGGCCTATAAATCATCCACTGCAAGCCAATGCATACCACGAATGAGCGCACACTGCTCAAACTGCAACTAGAGTGATTTGCATAAGGTATGCTCAAGAAATCATAGTCCCACAGTCCCTCCCCCCCCTCCCTACCCAGCTCCCCTTCCCCCCACTCCCCCCCCCCTCTCCCTCCCTCCACCCCGCCCCTGCCCCTGCCCCTCCCCCCTCTCCATCCTCTCCTTCTCCTCCCCTCCTGGCAAACCTCTCTCTCTCTAGTTCCTCTCTCTCTCTAGTTTCTCTCTCTTCAAATTTTTTTAAAAAAATCTAGATAAAGAATTAATCAAAAAAATTTGCAAGTACCTGGAAAAAGTTTGTAAGTTTGCTCTTTCTTGCTTTCTTGCTCTTCCTTCCTTGCTTTCTTGATCGTCCTTGCTTTCTTGCTTCAATGAATGAAATGAGGGGAGAATGAATGAAGAAGGAAGACTATATATAAGAAAAATTAGGTTCTCCTCCTCCTCTCCTATTGGCTTTCCATTCCTCCCGTCTCTCCTATTGGCTTTTCATTTATCCCCTCTCCCATTGGCTCCCATTACTCCCCCTCTCCCATTGGACCCCCATCCCTCATCCCAATCTTCCATTAGCCCTCCCTCCATCCATTTCTTCTTCCTCCCCCATTGCCACCACTCCCATCCCACATTTCCACCACATCCCATACTCCTCCCATTTCCCAAAATCCCATATTTCCCCATCTCACCCTCCTCTTTTTCATCCCCTATTAACTCCCCTCACTCATTTCACTCCCTTATTATCCTACTCCCCTATTACCTTCCCCTCTCCCATTCCATTCTTCCCTCCCCACTCTCACTTCCACTTCCCATTACTCACTTGCCATTTGAAAACTATTAATATATTATTATACTATTTTTTATACTTATTATCATACACCCCTATTACTTCCCTCTCCCATTCCACTCCTCCCTCCTCACTCCCACTTCCACTTCCCATTACTCACTTGCTATACACATTTGCAAACTATTAATATATTATTATATGATTTTTTATACTATTTGCAAACTTACATGTGGGCAAAATCACAGGTGTCAAAGCGATCCTATTGTGGTCATACAACAACTGTGCTTTTATTCAAGGGCGTATTTATCCTCATCAACAAGCTTATTTACTCAAAGGTATGAAGTGCATAATTTGTGCACTAGGTGTTTACTTTGTTGTATCAAAATTGTTTGCCACACACACACACATATACACATACCGAGAATTTTCTAATATTATCGCATCTACATTTCTCCGAAGGGCACAAAACTTTGTACATGCCTCAACCTAGGTTGTATTGACTTGCATACAAAGTGGTGCACGCATCCCATAAGTACTTGTTCGAATAACACACCTCCAAACGTATTTTATGACGATTGTGCATAACACTAGGAGCAAAATGGTGTATAATGTGCGATCGACTATGCAAAGCATATCCAATGGACACAAGACTTTGCACGTTCCTCAACCTAGGCAGTATTGACTTGTGTGCAAAGTGGCATCCCCATCCGATAAGTACTTGTTTGAAAAATACACCTAGGATCGTGTTTGAAAAATACACCAAGGCCAAAAATGGTATTTAATACTCAATCTACCATGTAAAGCATATCCAATGGGCATAATACTTTGCACGTGCCTCAAAAGCGGTGGTATGGTATTCCATGCAAAGTGGAACGCCCATTCAATAAGTACTTGGTATGATAATATACCTATTAAGAGCGTGTTCTTTGACGGATGTGCATAACACTAGGGGGAAAATGGTGTATAATGTGTGATCCCCCATGCAAAGCATAACCGATAGACACAATACTGTGCACGCACATTAACCTAGTTGAAATTGACTTTCTTGCAAAGTGGCTCCCCCATCTGACAAGTACTTTTTAGAATATCACACCTAGGACCATGTTTTTTATTGGTTGTTGTCCATGACACTAAGGCAAAAACGCTGATTTATGCTTAATCGACAATGCAACGCATATCTGATCATCATAATACTTTGCACACATCTCAACCTAGGTATTATTGACTTACATGCAAAGTGGCGTGCCCATCCCATAAGTACTTAGTCGAATAACACATCTAGGACCGCGTTTTTTGACGGTTGTGCATGACACTAAGGCCAAAACAGTGTTTGATGCTTGTTCGACAATGCAAAGCATATCTGATGGGCACAGTACTTTGCATGAGTCTCAAAAATTGTGGTATTGCATTGCATGCAAAGTGGTACACCCATCTGATAAGCAGTTGGTCGGATAACATACCTAAAAGCGTGTTTTTTTATGGTTGTGCATGACATTGAGGCACAAACGGAGTTTAATATGTGATATATCATGCAAAGTACATCCGATGGGCACAATACTTTGCACCCACCTCAACCTAGGTGTTATTGAGTTTCATGAAAAGTGGCGTGTCGGTTAGATAAGTACTTGATCCGATACCACACCTAGGACCGTGTTTTTTTACAAATGTGCTTGACACTAAGGCAAAAACGGTGTTTTATGCTTGATCAACAGTGCAAAGCATATCTGATGGGCACATTACTTTGTGCACACCTTCAACTAGGTGGAATTGACTTACATGCAAAGTGGCACATCCATCCCATAAGTGCTTGATCGGATAATATACCTAGCAGTGTGTTTTTTTACGGATGTGCATGACACTAGAGCAAAAATAGTATTTAATGCTCGATCAACCATGCAAAGGATATCCGATGGGCACAACACTTTTCCTACACCGCAACCTAGGTGGTATTGAAATGTTCTCAAAGAGGCACACCCATCCGATAAGTACTTGGTCAGATAACACACCTAAGGGCGTGTTTTTTTACAGATGTGCATATCAATAGGGAAAAAATGGTGTATAATGCGTGATAGACCATGCCAAGCATATCCGATGGTGACAATACTTTGCATGCATCTCAATGTAGTTGAAACGGACTTGCGTGCAAAGTGGATCCCCCATCCGATAAGTACTTGTTTGATTAACACACCTAGGACCGTGTTTTTTCATGGTTGTGCATGACACTAAGGCAAAAACGTTGTTTTATGCTTGATCGACAATGCAAAGCATATTCGATGGGCACAATACTTTGCACACACCTTCAACTAGGTGGAATTGACTTACATGCAAAGTGGCATTCCCATCCCATAAGTGCTTGATCAGATAACATACCTAGCAGCGTGTTTTTTTTACAAATGTGCTTGACACTAGAGCAAAAATAGTATTTAATGCTCGATCGACCATGCAAAGGATATCCGATGGGCACAATACTTTTCCTACACCGCAACCTAGGTGGTATTGAAATTTTCTCAAAGAGGCACACCCATCCGATAAGTACTTGGAAAGATAACACACCTAAGGGCGTGTTTTTTTGCGGATGTGCATATCACTAGGGAAAAAACGGTGTATAATGCGTGATCGACCATGCAAATCATATCCGATGGTGACAATACTTTGCATGCACCTCAACGTAGTTAAAAAGGACTTGCGTCCAAAGTGGAGCCCCATCCGATAAGTACTTGTTTGATTAACACACCTAGGACCGTGTTTTTTCATGGTTGTGCATGACACTAAGACAAAAACGTTGTTTTATGCTTGATCGATAATGCAAAGCATATCCGATGGGCACAATACTTTGCACACACCTTCAACTAGGTGGAATTGACTTACATGCAAAGTGGAACTACCATCCCATAAGTGCTTGATCGGATATTATACCTAGCAGCGTGTTTTTTTATGGATGTGCATGACACTAGAGCAAAAATAGTATTTATTGCTCGATCGATCATGTAAAGGATATCCGATGGGCACAACACTTTTTGTACACCTCAACCTAGGCAGTATTGGAATGTTCTCAAAGAGGCACACCCATCCGATAAGTACTTGGTAAGATAACACACCTAAGGGCGTGTTTTTTTGCGGATGTGCATATCACTCGGGAAAAAATGGTGTATAATGCGTGATCGACCATGCAAAGCATATCCAATGGTGACAATACTTTGCACACACCTCAATGTAGTTGAAATGGACTTGCGTGCAAAGTGGAGCCCCCATCCGATAATTACTTGTTTGAATAACACACCTGCAGCCGTGTTTTTATATGGTTGTGCATGGCACTAAGGCAAAAACGGTGTTTTATGCTTGATCGGCAATGCAAAGCATATCCGATGGGCACAATACCTTGCACACACCTTCAACTAGGTGGAATTGACTTACATGCAAAGTGACATTCTTATCGCATAAGTACTTGATTGGATAACACACCTAGCAGCGTGTTTTTTTACGGATGTGCATGACACTAAGGCAAAAATGGTATTTAATGCTCGATCGACCATGCAAAGCATATCCGATGGGCACAATACTTTTCCTACGCCTTAACCTAGGTGGTATTGAAATGTTCTCAAAGAGGCACACCCATCCGATAAGTACTTGGTCAGATAACATACCTAAGGGCATGTTTTTTTGCAGATGTGCATATCACTACGGGAAAAACATTGTATAATGCATAATCGACCATGCAGAGCATATCCGATGGTGACAATACTTTGCACACATCTCAATCTAGTTGAAACTGACTTGCGTGCAAACTAGAGCTCCCATAAGTACTTGTTTGATTAACACACTTAGGACCGTGTTTTTTCATGGTTGTGCATGACACTAAGCCAAAAACGGTGTTTTATGCTTGATCGACAATGCAAAGCATATCCGATGGGCACAATACTTTGCACACACCTTCAACTAGGTGGAATTGACTTACATGCAAAGTGGCACACCCATCCCATAAGTGCTTGATCGGATAACATACTTAGCAGCGTGTTTTTTTTACAAATGTGCATGACACTAGAGCAAAAATAGTATTTAATGCTCGATCGACCATGCAAACGATATCCGATGGGCACAATACTTTTCCTACACCGCAACCTAGGTGGTATTGAAATTTTCTCAAAGAGGCACACCCATCCGATAAGTACTTGGTCAGATAACACACCTAAGGGCGTGTTTTTTTGTGGATGTGCATATCACTAGGGAAAAAACCGTGTATAATGCATGATCGACCATGCAAATCATATCCGATGGTGATAATACTTTGCGCACACCTCAACGTAGTTGAAACGGACTTGCTTACAAAGTGGAGTCCCCATCCGATAAGTACTTGTTTGATTAACACACCTAGGACCGTGTTTTTTCATGATTGTGCATGACACTAAGGCAAAAACGTTGTTTTATGCTTGATCGACAATGCAAAGCATATCCGATGGGCACAATACTTTGCACACACCTTCAACTAGGTGGAATTGACTTACATGCAAAGTGGCACACCCATCCCATAAGTTCTTGATCGGTTAACATACCTATTAGCGTGTTTTTTTCGGATGTGCATGACACTAGAGCAAGAATAGTATTTAATGCTCAATCGACCATGCAAAGGATATCCGATGGGCACAATACTTTTCCTACACCACAAACTAGGTGGTATTGAAATATTCTCAAAGAGGCACACCCATCCGATAAGTACTTGGTCAGATAACACACCTAAGGGCCTGTTTTAGAAAATGCTGAAAATCGCATTTTTGAGCAAATTCCTTTGCACCATAATCTAATCAATCAGACTCCACCATCCTCCTAAACTCTATAATGCATATGAGATGTGCTCAACAAAAACAACTCATAAAGTGTCTTTGAGAGAAAGCTAGAGAATGGCCATTTCACCTTAACAATAGGAAAAAACCAATGATGGGTGACAAATTGCTTACCTGGGCTTTGTGTGTCCTGATGACAGAGAGGTCTAACTGATGGTTCAGAATAGATCTAGAGCTGGTGAGGTTGGAGTTGGAGCTAGGGAGGTTGGAGATGGAGCTAGGGAGGTTGGGGCTGGAGCTACAGTGGGTGATGGAGCTACATTGGGACTCTGTGATGGAGGTGGTGAGCTAGTGAGGTTGGAGCTGGAGCTGCAATGGGATTGTGTGATGGAGGTGGTGAGTTGGTAAGGTTGGAGGCAACTGAAACTAGAGATAGAGATGAAAAGAGAAGGGTAACTCTACTTAGTTGCGGTTTGGTCTCAAAATTTGTGCAAGCAATGATTATCAAATAAATGCACACGCACCTAGAAGACCGTTTTCTGCACGTGTGGCTGACAAGACCAATGTGACATGGTAGTGTTTTATTGATCTGTGATTGTCTAGACCTTACTTTTCCTTAGATCCTAGTCCTTGCTCCATAGAGGACAGGAATATTTCCCAGAAAACGCGATTTGGGGCCCTCTTTGCATAAAAACATCCCATATCATGTTTATAGACAAAACATGCTATGCGTGCTAGTATTTGGTAAAAAATGCGATTTGAAGCCGTTTTCTTAAACAAACTAGAATATCATGTTTTTTAGCAAATGGGTGTGCAAGAGTCTATCGAATGCATAGAGAAAGACCAGTTTATAAAAAGTACTAACCTTATTAGTATGTAGATAACAAGAGCTTGATGGGTGACACCTTGATGGTTGTCAGCTTGATGGGTTGAGGATCTTGAGCTGTAGTGGGTCAGTATAATATAGCTAGTTGAACTAGTGTTGTACTGGGTTTGGGTGATGGAGATTGAGCTGTAGTGGGTTAGTGTGATTGAGCTGTTGAGGTTTTTGGTGATAGTTTGATGGGTGTTAGCTTGATGGGTGTCAGCTTGATGGGTTGAGCTAAAGCTATAGTGGGTCTGGGTGATGGATCTGGATCTGTATTGGGTCAGTGTGATAGAGCTGGTGAGGTTGGATAGCACAAGCCTGTAGGGAGGAAGATGAAACTCGAGATGGAGATGACAAGGGGGATGATTAAGTCTGGCGGCTTGGTCTAAAATAGGTTAATGCAATCACTAGATACTTAACTCAGTAGTACCTTGAAGATCATTTTTGGCATGTGTGGCTGACAAGTGTGACTTACATAGATATATGTGCCATCTCCTCTTATCTTCACTTTTCTCCATCCATTCAACAGTTTTGATCTTCATCTTCTTCCTCATGTTCATCTTCTTCGTCATCTTCTTCCTCATCTTCATCTAGACAACACTTTAGACCTTGGCTTGTGTCCCACCATCATCCTCACCTAGCTACACTCGTGCAAAAGCCATGAAGAGAAAGGTTACAGGTACTTAAGTACACCATAGTCTTGATCTACCTTTCCAAGTGTTTTCTTGATCTATCCAATTCCACTACATCATATATTAGACATTTGCTTCATCTTTTGAATGATCATTACTATTTTCTTTAAGATTTACCTAAAATTTTTTGGACCGCATGTTTTATATGGAGTTTGGAGATTAATATTATGTGGCCAAGGGGTTTTCTTGAAAACATGATTTGAGTCTTATGTAGATTAGGATTACCCTATATCGTGTTTATGAGCAAATCCTGTTTCTATTGCTAGAAGTTTATTTGCATCAGGGATGATTTTTTCACGTTAGTTTCGTTAATAAGCGAAAGTTTTATATGCCTTGTGAAAGTTTATATTCTTTTATAAAAATAAAAGCTTAGTATATTCGCCACAATTTGAAACTAAAATTAAAAAAAGAGCTAGGTTTAGCCTTTAAGATTATAAAATTATAAATAAAGTCCATGAAAATTCGCCAAAGTTTTATATAATAAATAAATATATTTGGAAACTTTCGCCAACATATTATATATACAATTTAAAATTTTGGCTAGATCTATACAATTAAGCACCAAAAGAAGACTTGTGCCCTTATATCCAATGCACATTTGGCTAACTTAAGCCTATGGTAGGCCCATCATTAGCAGTATGTCTACCCCTCATCAAGTCATATAGTAGGGATATATCTCTTCATGCTTCTATCTTCAACAAGAACATGAAAGGACACTACGTACATAGGTAAACATAAACAACAAGTAGATTCTTAGCAAGAAGAATCAAATGATTAAAATGACACAAATTTAAAGAATGGAATTTTCTATAATGGCCTGGTAGAAGGTGTTTTGTTAGATATTTTAAGTATTTCTTTAGTCTTAGTTTATGATCACGAAAAGTAGGTAAAAATTAAACTAAATTAATGAATAGAGCTAGAGTAGTGAATACGCAGTAAGTCAAATTTCATCATGTACTTCTATACATTTATATATTTAGAAATTTATCACAATGCAAAGAACTTGCCAGTCAATAGAGGCTTTAAATATAAATCTACCCCTCAAGCACTTAAGCCATCTATCCAGTCTCACAATCTTCTATAGTGGAAGATTCTATAGATTTATGACAACAAATAAGAAGAAATGAACTAAACTAAAATGCCACATGCAAATACTTAAATGTATGTATCAATGTATAGGGGGACATACTCTCTTTCTATTTTTACACATACATACACATGTTGTTGGTCTTGGCATTGAAGTCCCATATGAGCAAGACCTTTCCTAGCTACTTGCACCTCTAGATGTCCTCATGGAGTGCTAAGGAAGGTAAGATATGTCCTTAGATATTGTCCTAATATAATCCAATGTCTATGGGGATACATAACATGTTGTAATCCCCTCTCTCCCAGCTCGCTTTAGGGATGCACATTGATGAATGAGCAAAGGGTGACAGTGGAAGAAAGGAAGAATCAAGAAACCCCCTCTTCTGCCATGTCTATATTAGCCCACCCATGTTCCCAACCCAATCCCATACCCACATTAGCCATCCAGCCCCGTGTGGGCATCATTTTGTCCTATCAAGACGTGTGCTCTAGCGTTTTATTAGCCTTTCTCTCTTGATCTCTATATCCATAATCTTCATGGAAATGCCACCCTTTTGAAACCCTTGGATCATCAGTCATTGCTAATGCACCAATGCACATCGTTTTTGCTGATGGGCGAGGAAGCCTTTGCTAATGCGCCAATGCACATCGTTTTTGTTCAATAGATTTTGTAGTAGGTTACATTGACAACATTGATGCACAATGGGCTGAGATGTTGTGAATAAATTGAGCTTTAAAATTTTGACCCTCATAAATAAGAGGGATGGGTTGTCCTCCCCCTCCCCCTGCCCCCTTCTCTCCTTTTCTACTAATCAATAAAATTTTGAATTCTTTTCAAAAAATATTATGTTTAATATTGTTAAGTGCCAAATTCATAGCATACCATGCATTTCTAGTGCACGTGCTTTATAATGAGAACCTGAATGGAGACTGAAAGTGGTAGAGGGCAACACCAAGTTTCATATTATTGTGATTTACTCAAGAATCTAAAATAGTGTGTTTTCAAAGATTGTAGTTAAGGAAAAGTGGTACTGTTTGGTATTCATTTACTTAGTATAAAAATAATCCCGTTCACTCATGGTCTATTGTTGGTTAATTTCTTCAATGATGTAATTGAGCATTTTATGATGTTAAGACATGATTGGTCGCATGATTAGGGAAATACATGTAATAATCCATAAGAGCATAAAATTTAGTCCAATGAGGTCAACCAATAGCTTTCTAGCTTCTATTATCATTGCTATTGTGCACAAGATGAGGATTGATTTTTCAAACCAATGGACCCTTGTGTGGGTGATGAGAGTGAGCAAGTGGGTGATGAAGACGGGCAGCACTAGCCACCTCTCGAGCGTAAACAAAAGGATAAAGCTTCCACATGTGGAGTGAGGATAATCCTATGTGAGGTGGGAAAAAAAAGGAGGAAACCCTATTATCTGGAGCGTCCACGCGGCGAGATCTGAAGGGTGAGATCCAACGGAAAAGGGGAGGTGGAGCTATTGTGGGAAGGGAGGCACTAATCGCATCGTATCGCCTCGCTAGTTTTGCATTCAAATCGATCTTCCTGCAGCAATTTACCCGGCAAGAATCATTTCAAGTTCCCCTCATCCCCCCCTACAGATTGCCACAGTCCCCTTTCAAGCTGCTTATCGGAGCTATTTTGCTCCTGAGAGCTCATTATCGTAGCGATTTGGCCCCAATTCATGTAAGAGATCGTTAGAGTTTCTGTTTGAGTCCCCTCTCGGCTTCATTGCTTGCTCCTGGCGTCCCTTTGTAACTCTGTGTCGCTGATTCGATTTGCAGGAGTTGATTCTTTTGGCTTGCAGCTTGATTAATCCCACCCCTTCGCATGGGTGCTCCGGCGGACCAGCTCGAGACTTTGCGTCTCTCTTTGGTTGCTCAGCAGGCAGCTATCGAGAAGCAGGGGGGCCTTGTGCGATCTCTCAAGCCTTCTAAGGCTGACCCTGCTGACATTGAGGAGGCCGTGAAGCTCCTCCAGGACTTGAAGCTACAGCTTCAGGATGCTTCCAAGGAGTATTCCGCCAAGGCTGGCGTGGGGAATGGAGTTGGCAGCGTGGAATCGTTTCGCAAGGATGTAAACAACACATTGGAGAGACGCCTTTTCATCCTTCCTTTTTTTGAAATTTTTTTGAATGTCATCTATTGCACATGGAGAAAAACAAGTGAAAATGGGATCTTAACCTTGCAAATGAGATCTAATCTCGAGGGATGCCTGAGAACAATAATGGAAAGGACGTTTTGTGTGTTGATGAAATCTTGGATGATTATAGAAAGCTAAATTTCATTTTAGCAAAAGACTTGACGTATGCAAAGAAAAATTGTAAAGATTGGTCTTCTTTCATGGATGTAATTGATCTTGTTTCATGAATGTTAATCATACTCAACCTTTGCAATCTACTTTTTTCTACTTGGTCTTATTTTATGAAGCAATTTTTAAATTGAGTCTCATTTTTGTATTATGTCTTGTTTGTTCAAACTCAATCTTAATTATCTTGATTAATAGAATCAATATATAACAACTTTGTATTCAACTATGTTAACTAAGTTGCTTAGAGCTTTAAAAAGGTAGGACTCATTGTAGTCAATCATCACATGCATACATGTGGAATGTTTTGTAATGGAAGTACCTATCATATACATGTATATTGAACATATAGCACATCATAAACATGGAAACTAATCACAAAAGTAACAGTGAGTAGCATGCAATGACGAGTTGGATGCAGAACAACTGGGTGCAAAGCTAAAATAATACAACATCACTACTCCTGGCATGAAGAAACCCTTAACCGACCCTTATCCCTTCAATCTTATGTTTGCAACATCAATTGGCCCTATAGGCAATCTTCAGGGGTAACTCTTTCACACCTCTTGCGACAAAGAACCTTTTGGTGTAGGCAACGCAAGCCATTTGAATGTGTTGAAATATTACTGTATGCTCTTGCCAAGTGTGCATGTTGGTATTGCGATAATTCTTTATATTTCAGGTGAGTGTATTGCTCTTCTTGTGTTTCCTTTTCTCTTTAAATGCATACTAGTACCGGAATTGATTCAAACTGCAACTCTGAGCTAAGTTTCACAACATGCTTTATAACCTCTTTTTTTAGTATTCAAAAGTGGGCTCTTTCTGGATAGTGGGATGGACAGGTATTGTTATTTGATTTGAATAGAAGTGCCTTCTTGAGATCCTACAAAGGTACATAATGACTTCTGTTTGCAGGTGGTCATTTGGATGTGACAGTTAGGCAGGTAATTTCCTGTAGTCACAACTGATATGATGGCACATACTACTTCGTTCTCTGTTGAGATTGTACTGCTTATATTCAAAGCAGAGATATATTAAAGCAAGACTTTGATCATATACTGGTGGACAGCAGTAGCTCCCATAATTTTATTAATCCCAAGGCTTTGCTGATAGTGATTTTGCAGGCACTAATATAGAGCATGGTTTGAGAGTGGATTTAATTGAAAGACAGCATAGATTTAATTGAAAGACAGCATATGCTCAACAATCTTTTGTCAGCATGCCCAGATTCAACTCTCCATTGACTAGACATGATGACATTTTCAAATGCAAGGGCTTACCAGATGATAAGAATCCTTCCAAACGAGAAGATCACTTAGGATTGTTCTACCTATATTAAAAAAATTTAATCCGGCCTTGTGCAGGCTCAGATTCAAGCTATGTAATACATGGGGGTTTTCATTCTCTATTACTGGAGCTCTTGCTAGTCTGACAATCAGAATTTGAGGACATGATTTTTTTGGGTAAGGACATTAGAACTGGATAGGTTTTTGGGTAATACCCAATTGTACCAGCGCCACTTGATCATTTTGCAGTTCAATACATCCTCTTGCGCTCTGCATTTAGTGACCCTGCACACAGTCTACTCTTCATAATCCCTTTTTACTCTCCTTGTACCAGTGCCCGCTGTGACCACAGTGGATCCTTTTACATATAACAAAGAAACAATTTAATCTTTGATATGTAAAGGCTATCAATGGGCACAGATTACTAGGTTTCAAAATGAGGAAACATGGATTTGGAGCATTTATCAGATCCTGAAATGGGCGTCTCCAAAAAGCCTTCATCGTGTCTGTTGGCCACACAGAAGCTTCTTCCATGTTTAGTGTGTGCAGCTGACTCAAGTTCAAATGAGTCGCAGGAGAGTGAAGATAATATTCATAACCACTTGTTGCAGTCAGACACAGCAGCTGACAACCAACCTTCCAAAGAAAACATGGGATGTCGGGAATATCCAAGCTTAACTGGTCAGAATCTATTAGCAGACAATTCTGGAGACGGATTTAAATCAATCAGACGCCAAAGCACAGGTATCAGTACACCGCATGATAAAATCAAAAGTTCAATCACTAATTAGTTGAACATCTAAGGCAATCATGAGCAATCATTGGATTCTGACCAAATTGCCACATTTGTTTTCTGATACAGAAACCAATGAGCAAGCTTGCAAAGGGGATGTGAGATTTCACATCTATCCAAGCTGGGATGGTGAGGATTTGTCGGCAGCAGCCAATTCTACAGAGGAAGTGAAACAAGGGACTGGTATGATTATCTCAGGTTAAACATCTCAATTGCCAGAAAAATGTGAAATTCACTTGCTTTGTCGTCATGTTCCATATTATCTTTCCAGTAATGTGAGCAATTCTTGGATTCTGCTCAAATGGTCACATGTTTTCCTGCTTCTGTGTCAATGGGAATAGACCAGAAATCCTCATTTGGTCACAACCAAGATTGGAAAAACCTTTTCTCAACTTGGCCAGAAATCCCTACGCAACAGATGTCTGGGTTTTTGGCAACAATGCGAGAGATTGTAGAAGATGGTGCTCAAACAGTTAATCTAGAGACAAAGTCTTTGCAATCAAAATGTACTTCTTTAATTAATGGCACACTCAATCTTGCTTTGGATGTCCAGAAGAACGGAGTGCCACAAAACGAGAGTGGGCAACGGTGCTGCAGGGTATGGAATTGTTTCTTCATTAGCATCTTTGCATATAAAAGAACTATGAATATACATGTAAGGTATGTGTGTGTATGTGTGTGCATGTGTGTGCATGTGTTAAGCCATTGATTGTTGCCATAAACATTTCTTCTCGTTCTTCCTCTTTTGTATGATCAAAAGCAAAACGAAGACTGCAAAGAGGTACACGCACTAACTTCTTTTTTCTACTTTCTATGTTTGACTTTTCATTGATAAAAATGTATGCTTTTCTTTAATCTTGTTCATTTGGTCATGCTTGGGGATTAAAAACGATTTGGCATGGCATAATTGTGAATTATTGAGAGGAGCACTGCGGATGCACATTCAAGTTTTCTCTATATGCAAGTCAATTGAAGAAAACTGAATGCATCTTTAATGTGCCGGTGTGCATGTACACCTGCGAGAGTGCATGCATATGCATGCACACGTGCATGTCTATGTACGTGTGCACGTGCGTGTGTGCATAATGGTGTGTGTTTATGTGTGCAAGTGGTCATGCTTCGAGATGGAGGTTGCTGCATTGCCATCTGTCCAAAGCTTCCACCGACCTTGCAGATTCGTCTGTAGCACTGAATCTCCAAGCTCCTAACACGATTCCCCAAGCTCCTAACATACCCCCCCTTAAGGGTTTGCCTCATGCTATGTCAAGGATACATCTAGTCACATAGTTTCACATGCCATCTCATGGTGGTCAAGGATAAATCTATGGCTAGGATCACATGCTAGCAAGAGTGCCTAAGGGTCGAGGTTTACAAAAAATAGGATAGACCCTCCCAAATGGTTATCTCCCTTGCATGTATAAGGATTAATCTTAGGCCTTTGTGTGGACCTAGTTTCTCATGTCTGCAAGAGGTACCATGGAGGCAAACACAACACATAACCATAACATTCTCAATCTAGCCAAGGAATAGGGAAGCAAGGTGAACTAATTCCACAACCATCGGCACAAGTAGCGGAATTTGTCCGTCATCAACATCCATGGTTCTAGAAGGAGATGCCTTAAAGCTTGGGTGCTACTAAAAATTGGTATGTGTAATCTCTATCTGGTCTTTCATACACCATAGCCAGTAGCTGTAGAGGATTGACTACAGTAGGGAAAGAATTAAGGCTGACATGTAGGCAGCAGATCTGCTGTCATATGGGTAGCAAGTCTTTTTTAATGTATTTATTGGTGCATTGTATAAAGTAAGTTGAAATTGGTTTGGCATGCTTTATGTAGTGTAGTATTATGATTTCAAACATGAAGTAAGGGCTTGGTTCAGAAAGTGGTGTCTGGTTCCTGTGCTCACAAGACAGGTTGACTAAGAGGCACCACGACCTAGGACCAAGTTTCTTAGATCTAGTTGACAAGCTAAAGAAATGTATGCTTATTTATTTTTTAAAAGTTTCTGTTGTGAATATGCATATGCATCATTGTTTGTGATGTGCTCTTTATTTTTTAATGTATTTATTGGTGCATTGTATAGAGTAAGCTGAAATTGGTTTGGCATGCTTTATGTAGTGTAGTATTATGATTTCAAACATGAAATAAGGACTTGGTTCAGGAAGTGGTGTCTGGTTCCTGTGCTCACAAGGCAGGGCGCTAAGAGGCACCACGACCTAGGATCAAGTTTCTTAGATCTAGTTGACAAGCTGAAGAAATGTATGCTTATTTATTTTTTAAAAGTTTCTGTTGTGAATATGCATATGCATAATTGTCTGTGATGTGCTCTTTCTTTTTTAATGTATTTATTGGTGCATTGTATAGAGTAAGTTAAAATTGGTTTGGCATGCTTTATGTAGTGTAGCATTATGATTTCAAACATGAAAGAAGGGATTGGTTCAGGAAGTGGTGTCTGGTTCCTGCCCTCACAAGGCAGGGGGCTAAGAGGCACCACGACCTAGGATCAAGTTTCTTAGATCTAGTTGACAAGCTGAAGAAATGTACGTTTATTTATTTTTTAAAATTTTCTGTTGTGAATATGCATATGCATCATTGTCTGTGATGTGCTCTTTCTTTTTTAATGTATTTATTGTTGCATTGTATAGAGCAAGTTAAAATTGGTTTGGCATGCTTTAGAAGGAGATGCCTTAAAGCTTGGGTGCTACTAAAAACTGGTATGTGTAATCTCTATCTGGTCTTTCATACACCATAGCCAGTAGCTGTAGAGGATTGACTACAGTAGGCAAAGAATTAAGGCTGATATGTAGGCAACAGATCTGCTGTCACATGGGTAGCAAGTCTTTTTTAATGTATTTATTGGTGCATTGTATAGAGTAAGTTGAAATTGGTTTGGCATGCTTTATGTAGTGTAGTATTATGATTTCAAACATGAAATAAGGGCTTGGTTCAGAAAGTGGTGTCTGGTTCCTGTGCTCACAAGACAGGTTGACTAAGAGGCACCACGACCTAGGACCAAGTTTCTTAGATCTAGTTGACAAGCTAAAGAAATGTATGCTTATTTATTTTTTAAAAGTTTCTGTTGTGAATATGCATATGCATCATTGTTTGTGATGCGCTCTTTCTTTTTTAATGTATTTATTGGTGCATTGTATAGAGTAAGCTGAAATTGGTTTGGCATGCTTTATGTAGTGTAGTATTATGATTTCAAACATGAAATAAGGACTTGGTTCAGGAAGTGGTGTCTGGCTCACAAGGCAGGGGGCTAAGAGGCACCACGACCTAGGATCAAGTTTCTTAGATCTAGTTGACAAGTTGAAGAAATGTACGTTTATTTATTTTTTAAAAGTTTCTGTTGTGAATATGCATATGCATCATTGTCTGTGATGTGCTCTTTCTTTTTTAATGTATTTATTGTTGCATTGTATAGAGCAAGTTAAAATTGGTTTGGCATGCTTTATGTAGTGTAGCATTATGATTTCAAACATGAAAGAAGGGATTGGTTCAGGAAGTGGTGTCTGGTTCCTGCGCTCACAAGGCAGGGGGCTAAGAGGCACCACGACTTAGGACCAAGTTCCTTAGTTCTAGCTGACAACTTGCAGAAATATATGCTTATTTATTTTTTTAAAGTTTATGTTGTGAATATGCATATGCATTATTGTTTGGTATGCATGATGTGATGTGATCCTTCTTTTTTTAATAAGTTGATATCAATTTCATGTATGTTGGGCTATGATAAAGTTGTTTCATTTCTTAGATTTAGAACCTTTTTTTTTTTTTGGTGTGAAAAGAGACTTCTATTAAGTATTAAAGAAAAACCGTTAGAGCAAGCTCCATACGGGATACATCATGCAATGCACGAAAAGCTCAAGAGCCAAAAAGAAAGGATTGAGGTTGATAGTGCCATCTCAATCCGATAGAAACCTCTGAGAAAAAGGGAGAACCCCTTCAAACTCAAAGTAAAATAGTCCTCCTAGAAGAGGTTGCCCGTGAAGGACTTTGCATGCTAGTCCATATGGCTATCAAAGTGTGAACATTTAGAACTATTTTTGTTTTGATCCTACATATGGCTTAGGGATGGAAGGATCTAAGCATAAGGCTATTGATTTTGAGTTATCTAAAGGAAAATGGAAGTATGTCAATCAAGTCCTTCGAAATGAGCTTGTAGAGATAAATAACATGAGTACAAAGGAGATGGGGATGACCATAGAAAGCACTTTTAGATTGCATACTCTAAATAGCAAAGTTGTTTTGAATACAAGGCGTCAAGTAGATTTGGATCCTAACAAGAAGCACCTTGTAGGGATCACAAAATGGGACAGTGATGTTATGCTATGGGTAGAGAGTAACATTGGGAATGTCTTGGCTCGGTTTAATGAAGCATGCGCAAGGAACCCAACATTTGCAAATGATATTAATGAGGACACAGCTGTGGATACTACATCGTGGTTGGGAATGCATTTGAACGTGGTAGAAAACAATAAGAGAATCATATTTTTTACATGTAC